>NC_088241.1:12757734-12880234 GCF_036934945.1 Oncorhynchus masou masou | reverse complement strand
TAATTGTGCTGATGTCTCTCTATCTCACTCTCTCTCTACATATTCAGACACAGAAACATACACAGTCTTTACTAAGACTCTAGAGTAAAGTGTATATCTCTCTCTCTCACCCTCCTTGTCTCTCCCTCTCAATTTTCCTTTTCTCTCTCCCTCACTCCCCCTCTATCCCTGTCTCTCTCATACTCTCCCTCACTCCCCCTCTATCCCTGTCTCTCTCATACTCTCCCTCACTCCCCCTCTATCCCTCGCTCTCTCATACTCTCCCTCACTCCCCCTCTATCCCTCGCTCTCTCATACTCTCCCTCACTCCCCCTCTATCCCTCACTCTCTCATACTCTCCCTCACTCCCCCTCTATCCCTCTCTCTCCTGAAACAGAGTCTCGCTAGAGAGGAGTGGAGAGTGCAGAAAGCCTGGAGGACAGCATAGGACACAGTGCTCAGGAAGAGAATGACTGGCTGAAAAGAGTCTGTCTACAGGGGTGCCAGGAAAGGCCAGGACAGGGGGAGAAACCTATTCAGAGAAGGATGAGAGGGCGGGGAGTAAAGAGAGTGAAAGTCATGACTCACCACTCAGTAAAATGGCTTCCCTTACTGGAGAATGTAACACATCTCCGATGACCAGCAGGTTTTGTTTAAACGCTGTTGGGCTGTTTAAAACCTGGGGATTATCTTTAAACAGCAGCACTTGTCCTCTCTGTCAACTGGGTGTGTTTAAAAAGCCCTTCTTCAGGCTGAGGGAGACGAAACAAGCGGTTTAAAGTCCACATGACTGATACATCTGTCTGGGGCTTGACTCATACTTGGTCTCTTGTAATGTAGGTAGGCAGGGCAGAGACTGTGTCACAGACAGCACATAAACACAACCACAATATCAGGAGTGAAGCACACACACACACACCCAAACACACACACACAAAACGGGCTACCACCCCTTAATTCACCCCCCCCCCACTGTGTTTGATGATGGATGTCTTTCCCTCCGTCTTGTTGATGAATGAGAAACCAGGTCGACTGACCTTCAGCCATCATCAGCCCAATGCTGTTCCATCACAGTAGACACAGAGAGACTGCTGCTGCCACTCTTACCCACTCCTGAGCCAAGATGAATGCCTGTTTGACTAGGCTTTTACTGCAAGTCACTGTGGACTGAAGCTCCATGATCCAATAATATAACAGTTATAGAACTGTCCAGAATTTGACCTCTGCTGAAAAAAATAATATTGGCCATATGAGCTGCCAGAGGCATGTGAGAGAACTGCTCAGAGAAGAGAAACAGACACATATTATTGCATCAGAAGTCACTATGTCTCAGTGTTGAATGCACACTGGGCTATGTTGTGTATGTTGAGGAAGTCATGGAGTATACAAGAGCTAACAATACATTTGTGTGATTATTATTAATCTTATCAGTAAACTTCCTGTGCCGACAGAGATGTCTGCCTCGCTTCGCCTTCCTAGGAAACTATGCAGTATTTTTTTTTTTTACGTGTTATTTCTTACATTGGTACCCCAAGTAATCTTAGGTTTTATTACATACAATCGGGAGGAACTACTGGATATAAGAGCAACGTCAACTCACCATCATTATGACCAGGAATACGACTTTCCCAAAGCGGATCCTGTGTTTTTCCCACCACCCAGGACAATGGATCGGATCCCAGCCGGCGAACCAATACGACTTCGCCGTAAAAGGGGCAGATGAAGCGGTCTTCTGGTCAGGCTCCGGAGACGGACACATCGCGCACCACTCCCTAGCATACTACTCACCAATGTCCAGTCTCTTGACAACAAGGTTGATGAAATCCCAGCAAGTGCAGCATTTCAGAGAGACATCCGAGACTGTAATGTTCTTCGCTTCACGGAAACATGGCGCCCTCGAGAGACACTATCGGAGTTGGTACAGCCAGCTGGTTTCTTCACGCATCGCGCCAACAGAAACAAGCATCTTTCTGGTAAGAAGAGGGGCGGGGGGTATGCCTTATGATTAATGAGACGTGGTGTGATCATAACAACATACAGGAACTCAAGTCCTTCTGTTCACCTGACTTAGAATTCCTCACAAACAAATGTCAACCGCATTATCTACCAAGGGAATTATCTTCGAGTATAATCACAGCCGCATATATTCCCCCCCAATTCTACACTTCAAGATTGCTTTGATCACGTGGATTGGGATAAGTTCTGCATTGCGTCAAACAACAACATTGACGAATATGCTGATTCGGTGAGTGAGTTCATTAGCAAGTGCATTGTACACACAGCAACTATTAAAACATTCCCAACCAGAAACCGTGGATTGATGGCAGCATTCGTGTGAAACTGAAAGCGCGAACCACTGCTTTTAACTAGGACAAGGCAGCCAGTGACCGAGTTTGGCTTGGTGGTGGGAACAGCACTCTCACCATAGTCAGTGTGACACGATACGATGAAGGGCCGTTCAGATGTGAGGTCATCAATGGAATCAGCAACGGCACCAGCCAGCCCATTGGCCTCAATGTTAGATGTGAGTATCAGATTATGCAGTACACTGTACATGAATCATACACAACAGACATGGATTGTACCTTGTCATTGAGAGCCAGCCTTCCATGCAATGATGTAACATGCCTATTTTCATTCCAAACCATTCCTCTGTGTACACATGATCCAGATCATTAGTAGACTGTGTTTAGTAGAGCAGGACAGAAACATATTCTAGGTAATGTTTACCAAACACTTCATTGTTGTTGATTTTCCCCCATAGATGGCCCAAGTAACCTCACCATGATGGTAGTTCCTGAGATGACCATAGGACATACCGCCTACAAGACGGGCTCCCAGAAACATGACCGAATACAAACAGTGTAGCTATTCCCTCCGCAAGGCAATCAAACAAGCTAAGTGTCAGTATAGAGACAAAGTAGAGTCGCATTCAACGGCTCAGACACAAGAGGTATGTGGCAGGGTCTACAGTCAATCACGGATTACAAAAAGAAAACCAGCCCCGTCGCGGACCAGGATGTGTTGCTCCCAGACAGACTAAATAACTTTTTTGCCCGCTTTGAGGATAATACAGTGCCACTGACACGGCCCGCTACCAAAACCTGCGGGCTCTCCTTCACTGCAGCCAATGTGAGTAAAACAATTAAACGTGTTAACCCTCGCAAGGCTGCAGGCCCAGACGGCATCCCCAGCCAAGTCTTCAGAGCATGTGCAGACCAGCTGTTTACGGACATATTCAATCAATCCTTATCCCAGTCTGCTGTTCGCACATGCTTCAAGAGGGCCTCCTTTGTTCCTGTTCCCAAGAAAGCAAAGGTAACTGAGCGAAACGACTACCGCACCGTACATGAAGTGCTTTGAGAGACTAGTCAAGGACCATTTCACCTCCACCCTACCTGACACCCTAGACCCACTCCAATTTGCTTACCGCCCCAATAGGTCCACAGATGTCGCAATCTCAACCACACTGCACACTGCCTTAACCCATCTGGACAAGAGGAATACCTATGTGAGAATGCTGTTCATCGACTACAGCTCAGCATTTAACACCATAGTACCCTCCAAACTCCTCATCAAGCTCGAGACCCTGGGTCTCAACCCCGCCCTGTGCAACTGGGTACTGGACTTCCTGACAGGCCGCCCCCAGGTGGTGAGGGTAGGTAACAACATCTCCACCCTGCTGATCCTCAACACTGGGGCCACACAAGGTTGCGTTCTGAGCCCTCTCCTGTACTCCCTGTTTACCCAAGACTGCATGGCCATGCACACCTCCAACTCAATCATCAAGTTTGCAGACGACACTACAGTGGTAGGCTTGATTACCAACAAAGACGAGGGCCCTCGGAGTGTGGTGTCAGGAAAATAACCTCACACTCAACGTCAACAAAACAAAGGAGATGATTGTGGACTTCAGGAAACAGCAGAGGGAACACCCCCCTATCCACATCGACGGGACAGTAGTGGAGAGGGTAGAACGTTTTAAGTTCCTCGGCGTACACATCACAGACAAACTGAATTGGTCCACCCACACAGACAGCATCGTGAAGAAGGTGCAGCAGCGCCTCTTCAACCTCAGGAGGCTGAAGAAATTTGGCTTGTCACCAAAAGCACTCACAAACTTCTACAGATGCACAATCGAGAGCATCCTGTCGGGCTGTATCACCGCCTGGTATGGCAACTGCTCTGCCCACAACCATAATGATCTCCAGAGGGTAATGAGGTCTGCACAACGCATCACCGGGGGCAAACTACCTGCCCTCCAGGACACCTACACCACCCGATGTCACAGGAAGGCCATAAAGATCATCAAGGACAACAACCACCTGAGCCACTGCCTGTTCACCCCGCTATCATTCAGAAGGCGAGGTCAGTACAGGTGCATCAAAGCTGGGACCGAGAGACTGAAAAACAGCTTCTATCTCAAGGCCATCAGACTGTTAAACAGCAACCACTAACATTAAGTGGCTGCTGCCATACATGTAAAAAATGTATCACTATCCACTTTAAACAATGCCACTTAATATAATGTGACAAATAAAATTTGATTTGATTTGAACTTCATCCCAATGGCCCTCTATTCCCTATATAGTACACTACTTTGTGTGTGTGTATATGTGAGTGTGTGTGTGTGTGTGTGTGCGTGTGTATGTGTGTGTGTGTGTGTGTGTGCGTGGTGTGTGGTGTGGTGTGTGTGTGTGTGTGTTTGTGTGTGTTTGTGTGGGGGGGGGGTGTGTGTGGTGTGTGTGTGTGTGTGTGTGTGTGTGAGTGTGTTTGTGCGTTTGTTTTTGTGCATGTGTGTGTTTGTGTGTGTGTGTGTGTGTGTGTGTGTGTGTGTTAGTGTGTGTGTGTGTGTGTGTGTGTGTGTGTGTGTGTGTGTGTGTGTGTGTGTGTGTGTGTGTGTGTGTGTGTGTGTGTGTGTGTGTGTGTGTGTGTGTGTGTGTGTGTGTGTGTGTGTGTGGTGTGTGCCACTCTGTGCTCCAGAAACACACAGTGAGCTTGAGGAAGCAAGAGGAAATTAGCCAGCCCTTTAGGACTGATATGATAGTTCTTAATAAAATAAACACCACTGGACCTTTCTTAATATAAGATGGAGGGCTGAGCTCTGAGTGTGTGTGTGTGTGTGTTGCACTCTGCTTCTTCTCAACCAGGAATGTAAACAGGGCTAAAAGTAAGCTAGGGGGCTCCAACGTTCCCCTCTCACTGCTGTATTCTCGTTTACATCTCCCCTGCAGAGATTACAGTATCAAATACATTACATGTTTTCACTGTCATTCACATAAACACTGTCCACTTCAGACTTGCGACCTGTGCAGTTTGTTTATGAAGACATGGCCCATAAATCAATTGGACCAGTCATCAGAAAGAGATTAAGAAACCAGGGGGAGATGCAATTGATTAGGAATGACTTATACTTCCACTGAGCCCCTACCCAGCCTGTTATGATGTACTTGGCTGTGTGTTGGCACCATAGTAATATGACTTATACTTCCACTGAGCCCCTACCCAGCCTGTTATGATGTACTTGGCTGTGTGTTGTTAGTAATATGATGCACCATAGTAATATGACATATACTTCCACTGAGCCCCTACCCAGCCTGTTATGATGTACTTGGCTGTGTGTTGGCACCATAGTAATATGACTTATACTTCCACTGAGCCCCTACCCAGCCTGTTATGATGTACTTGGCTGTGTGTTGGCACCATAGTAATATGACTTATACTTCCACTGAGCCCCTACCCAGCCTGTTATGATGTACTTGGCTGTGTGTTGGCACCATAGTAATATGACTTATACTTCCACTGAGACCCTACCCAGCCTGTTATGATGTACTTGGCTGTGTGTTGGCACCATAGTAATATGACTTATACTTCCACTGAGCCCCTACCCAGCCTGTTATGATGTACTTGGCTGTGTGTTGGCACCATAGTAATATGACTTATACTTCCACTGAGACCCTACCCAGCCCTGTTATGATGTACTTTGGCTGTGTACTTGGCTGTGTGTTGGCACCATAGTAATATGACTTATACTTCCACTGAGCCCCTACCCAGCCTGTTATGATGTACTTGGCTGTGTGTTGGCACCATAGTAATTTCACTGGGTGTTTATATAGACTGACAATGACTGAAAACGTGCAAAGACTGATTAAGGCATTAAAGCGGCAACACAATGGGAGGCAAATTAAAGTGAGAGAGAGAGAGAGTTTGTGTTATTTTGATAAATTTAGGCAGACAGTATTGGATAGATCAGGAAGTCCAGTGACAGTCCCCTCTGTAACAGATCTGCCATAAAACACTTTGTCTTGCCATTATGATTACACAGACACAGAGCTAACACCTGCCGTGACACTAGTCACATTAGTCACTGAGGGGGAGGAGGAGGGGGAGTCGTTCCAACTGCCAAACATCAGGCAGCTCATTCAGACACTGTCTGACAGCAACCATGTTGCAATAAATTAGCTTGTCAATTAACTCACAGACAGCCAAGACAACGTCTTGTCTGGCAACACACACTAAGCCCTTCCCCTTCACAAGCACCCGTTCAGCAAAGGAGAACAGTCGAGGGGTAGGGGAGTAAAGTGAGCAGTATTACCGTTATAAGTCACTCTGGGTTTGGTCAAGCACATGACGATGTGTAGATCCATCTCATCCGTGGAGACAAACTTGGAGCAGACAGGACACATGAAGCCTGCATGGAGGGAGAAGGGAGGAGGAAAGGAAGACCAAGTGGTAAATATCAGAAATCTAATTCTGTAAAGGGAAATCATTAAGTACCTATGCTGTTACCATAACACAGCATCCCACACCCAAACTCCTCCGCCCAGCCATCACAACATTCTCTCTCTGACGTTACAAACTGAGTTCCCCCTATTACATTCTCCTGCAATTACATTCTATGAGTCACACTCAATAATCTCCCTGCAATATTAACAACAAAGATTAATTAAAATGAAGTGATATTTAACACTGATTACAAAGCTTGTCTTGAAATTATCACTATGATGCAGGAGATTGCAGAGATGCCCTTAAAACTGAGATTATTAATGATTGTGTTTGGTAGCTCTGCACTAAACAGTTGACACTTCTTATGGCTGGGGGACAGTATTGAGTAGCTTGGATTTTATTTTTTTTACCTTTTAACCAGGCAAGTCAGTTAAGAACAAATTCTTATTTTCAATGACGGCCTAGGAACGGTGGGTTAACTGCCTGATTTGTACCTTGTCAGCTCGGGGGTATGAACTTGCAACCTTCTGCTCACTAGTCCAATGCTCTAACCACTAGGCTACCCTGCTGCCGCAATGAATAAGGTGCCCAGAGTAAACTGTCTGCTACTCATTCAAACAAGCAAGATTTCTGGCTCTCACAGACCTTCTTCTTTAAGAGGAACAGTGTCCTCCACTCGTTACCTGTATTAATGTTTGAACTTGTTATCAGTATAAAAGACACCTGTTCACAACCTCAAACAGTCACACTCCAAACTCCACTATGGCCAAGACCAAAGAGCTGTCAAAGGACACCAGAAACAAAATTGTAGACCTGCACCAGGCTGGGAAGACTGAATCTGCAATAGGTAAGCAGCCTGGTTTGAAGAAATCAACTCTGGGAGCAATTATTAGGAAATGGAAGACATACAAGACCACTGATAATCTCCCTCGATCTGGGGCTCCACGCAAGATCTCACCCCGTGGGGTCAAAATGATCACAAGAACAGTGAGCAAAAATCCCAGAACCACAAGGGGGGACCTAGTGAATGGTCTGCAGAGAGCTGGGACCAAAGTAACAAAGCCTACCATCAGTAGCACACTACGCCGCCAGGGACTCAAATACTGCAGTGCCAGACGTGTCCCCCTGCTTAAGCCAGTACATGTCCAGGCCCGTCTGAAGTTTGCTCGAGAGCATTTGGATGATCCAGAAGAAGATTGGGAGAATGTCATATGGTCAGATGAAACCAAAATATAACTTTTTGGTAAAAACTCAACTCGTCGTGTTTGGAGGACAAAGAATGCTGAGTTGCATCCAAAAAACACCATACCTACTGTGAAGCATGGGGGTGGAAACATCATGCTTTGGGACTGTTTTTCTGCAAAGGGACCAGGACGACTGATCCGTGTAAAGGAAAGAATGAATGGGGCCATGCATCGTGAGATTGAGTGAAAACCTCCTTCCATCAGCAAGGGCATTGAAGATGAAACGTGGCTGGGTCTTTCAGCATGACAATGATCCCAAACACACCGCCCGGGCAATGAAGGAGTGGCTTTGTAAGAAGCATTTCAAGGTCCTGGAGTGGCCTAGCCAGTCTCCAGATCTCAACCCCATAGAAAATCTTTGGAGGGAGTTGAAAGTCCGTGTTGCCCAGCAACAGCCCCAAAACATCACTGCTCTAGAGGAGATCTGCATGGAGGAATGGGCCAAAATACCAGCAACAGTGTGTGAAAACCTTGTGAAGACTTGTTTGACCTCTGTCATTGCCAACAAAGGGTATATAACAAAGTATTGAGATAAACTTTTGTTATTGACCAAATACTTATTTTCCCCCATAATTTGCAAATTAATTAATTAAAAATCCTACAATGTGATTTTCAGGAATTTATTTTCTCATTTTGTCTGTCATAGTTGATGTGTACCTATGATGAAAATTACAGGCCTCTCTCATTTTTTAAATTGGGTGAACTTGCATGATTGGTGCTTGACTAAATATTTTTTTGCCCCACTGTATATGTATGCATGTATATCTGTATGTATGTCTGTATGTATGTATGTGAGTGAGTGAGTGAGTGTGTGGGTGTATGTATGTGTGTGTGTATGTATGTGTGAGTGTGTGTATGCGTGAGTGTGTGTGTGTGTATATGTGTGCATGTGTGTGTGTGTGTGTGTGTGTGTGTATGTGTGTGTGAGTGTATGTATGTGTGAGTGTATGTATCTGTGTGTGTGTGTGTGTGTGTGTGTGTATGTATGTATGTATGTATGTATGTATGTATGTATGTATGTATGTATGTATGTATGTATGTATGTATGTATGTGTGAGTGTGTGTATGCGTGAGTGTGTGTGTGTGTATATGTGTGCATGTATGTGTGTGAGTGAGTGAGTGTGTATGATATATGAGTCATCCTGATGTGTGCATGCAAACAGACCCATAGACACATTAACCAGGTTTCCATCTTACCATTTCATGGAGAAGAATTACCTGACGCATTAAAACGACAATCATGTCGGTACAATTTCATACATCTCGAAAGACCATTTGTTTGTTCCACAAGGTGGGATCTTGTGTCGGTAAAATGAATTAGGCGAGAAATGGCATTGGAGATGCCTTTATCCACATATTGATATCATAAACGTCATATCGAAATAAACTCGGAATCGCGGCATGATATGCGCCCACCGTCACAACGTGAAAAAGCATTTCAAGTTCATAAGCAGATGAAATAAGTTATGATGAACTTCACATGGTGGTTAAGTGCATGGTGATCATGTACATTTCCAATCGGCTAAATATGGAGGGTAGGCTATTATTTGACTGCTGTTGACATAATGAACGGTGCTTGGCTGCCAGTTATCAAATAAAATGATTATCATATAACCCCCCCATCCACTATAAGCCAAGTCTTGTCTAGACAGAGAGCCTGAAGAAAAACTAGATTGTGCATGCTTGTGTGACAAAACCATCTGCAGTTGAAATTGTGATTGAAACCTACATAACTTATATATTTTAATTGGTACATGGGAACTTTACTGCAGAAGTCATTTTTGAGTGCACTTCGTCATCACGCAGCCTTTTGTCCACAAGTCAGATTGATGGAAAAACCTCTGGTGGGAAAATGCACATATTGTTTTTACGCAGATTTGAGAATGAAAATCTGTCTCCAATTGGATGGAACCCCAGCTATGGACACACACCAGGATGACTGATGTATTACGAGGATGCACTTTCCAGATTAAGCTTGCTCCATTACCCCCTTTCCTTCGGAAGAGCGTGTCCAATGCTTCTCTATACCTCTATAAGTCTCTCACATCACATGTACACGCCTCTTCAATAGCTACACCGGCGCAATCCCACTTCCGACACCAATGTGTGTGTGTGTGTGCGTCCGGGTATTTTCAGAATAATTTCCTGAAAAATGCCTCTTCATAATATGACTCATCCTGGTGTGTGTGCGTACAAACAGTCACCAGTGTGTGTGTGTGTGTGTGTGTGTGTGTGTGTGTGTAGATATTGGCTGTACTAAATGCTAATCCCTTTCTGTTGGGAGGGTATTGGAGAGGAGAGGAGTGTCCCACTTCCAGGAGGGACTAGAGGAGATAAGAGGTGAGAAAGTCAAAGCTGACCTACTACACAACTCCCTCAGCATAAGCCTCAACAGATCCATTCAAATTGGGAAAGCAATCCTCCTCTGACTAACTGACGGGGTTAACTATCTCTCCTTCGCTCACCTTCCCTCCCTCCATTTAGACACCATGCTGACACCCTGCTGCTCTGGCACAGCAGACGAGGCAGACTCTGACGGGGAGAAGGGCAGCTGTGATCGTCTCTGTGTCTGCCCAGTGCTCACTATAGGGCACACAGAGTAGGGAGGTGTAGCTAGCATGGTATGTCTGCCAACTAGGCCTATAGGGCAGAATGGAGCACAGTGGCACAGTGGGACTGTATGGCCTGTCTGGCCAGCTGTAGGGACTAGCGGTCAGGTCCAGCCAGTCTGGACTCTGGATGTACTGAGTCAACACAGATCATCTAAAGGTAATGCAGAACGTCACATACTAGGTGTTTAGTTTGTCTGTATGACTGTTCACCTGACATCTCCAGCCTTCACAAGAGAAGCTATCTATCTGTCTGACCACATGCAGTGTAATACAAACCCAACACGAATGCTTGCTTGGTGTTAAAGGTAACACTCCTATCTAATGACTGTCCTTTGTGTAAGTGTGTGTGTGTGTGCCAGCGTGGGTGTGTGTGTGTGTTTTTGTGTGTGTGTGTGTGTGTTTTTGTGTGTGTGTGTGTTTTTGTGTGTGTGTGTGCCAGCGTGGGTGTGTGTGTGTGTGTGTGTTTTTGTGTGTGTGTGTGCCAGCGTGGGTGTGTGTGTGTGTGTGTGTTTTTGTGTGTGTGTGTGTCCTCTCTGTGTCTCTGGGTTATTTACTGTAAACCATGGCCACAGGAGGGGAGCAGCTGCATATTAACCAATGACCACATCAACACAGAGCAGGCCAGGGCTAGATCCAGGACCAACTGCCAGAGAACAGCAACTCAAACGTCTTACACCAACACACACAGAGCCCAGTACTCCTACAGGCAACAACCTACATCAAGCCTAACTCAACTCTGCAGGGGGTACAGCTAAATGTACAGATCTGAAGATAAACTGGCATGAACTGTATAGGCCTACAAGCCAGCTACCACGCAGTAGACAGTAACTGTCAGAAAGCCTGCTGTCTGGGAAGGGGAATAATGAGCTCAATTGCACTGGTAATCATGTTCATTTTGTTTCAACATCTGTTTCTATGTCTGTGTGTGAGAGAGAGAGAGAGAGAGAGAGAGAGAGTGAGAGAGAGAAGAGAGTGAGAGAGAGATGTTTACTGTTAATTTTTATTGTTTTTCACTTTATATATTCACTTTATATATTATCTACCTCACTTGCTTTGGCAATGTTAACACATGTTTCCCATGCCAATAAAGCCCTTGAATTGAAATTGAATTGAATTGAATTGAGAGAGAAGAGAGAGAGAGAAGAGAGAGCGAGAGAGAGAAGAGTGAGAGAGAGAAAGAGAAAGAGAGAGAGAGAAGAGAGAGCGAGAGAGAGGAGAAGGGCGTGAGAGAGAGAGAGAGAGAGAGAGAGAGAGAGAGAGAGAGAGAAGAGAGAGAGAGAGAGAGAGAAAGAGAGAGAGAGAAGAGAGAGAGAGAGAGAGAGAAAGAGAGAGAGAAGAGAGAGTGAGAGAGAGAAAGAGGGAGAGAGACAGAGAGAGAAGAGTGAGAGTGAGAGGGAGAGAGAGAGAGAGCGAGAGGGAGAGAGAGCAAGAGAGAAAGAGTGAGAGAGAGAGCGAGAGGGAGAGAGAGCAAGAGAGAAAGAGAAAGAGAGAAGAGAGTGAGAGAGAAAGCAAGAGAGACAGAGAAGACAGAGCAGACTATTTGTAGAATTCTCTCCTCTCCTTGCAGGGAAAGGTTGCACAACATAACATAGCCTTGGCAGCGAGTCTACATCTTTTCTCTGGGTTATTCCATTTCAGGGCTCTGATCTTGCGTCATGCTGCATATAAAAAACATACATTCTCTGATCACGGTGTTGTTTAATTAACTGGAATTAAATTAAATTATAAGTGAATGTTGAGAGAGAGGGACATTTAATTGGAAGGTCTATGGAGGGATGGAGGAGAGCTGAAGTGGAACCTTTATCTTGATAAACAGACTAGAGTTAGTGACATCATCAGAGCAATAACATGAGGTGACAGTTTGACAGTCGGTGGGTTTTCAAGACACCCAAAGTCACGTTACATAGTCAAGATAATCAGCATGATAATAAAGTAATGAAATCATGGCAGGCTATAAAAGACAGAGGTGATATTTCTTATTTTTTTTTTTTTTATTTAACCAGGTAAGCTAGTTGAGAACAAGTTCTCATTTACAATTGCGACCTGGCCAAGATAAAGCAAAGCAGTTCGACACATACAACAACACAGAGTTACACATGGAATAAACAAAACTTACCGTCAATAATGCAGTAGAACAAAAGAAAACAAAAAGTCTATATACAGTGAGTGCAAATGAGGTAAGATAAGGAAATAGATAGGCCATGGTGGCGAAGTAATTACAATATAGCAATTAAACACTGGAATGGTAGATCGGCAGAAGACGAATGTGCAGGTAGAGATACTGGGGTGCAAAGGAGCAAAATAAATAAATAAATACCAGTATGGGGATGAGGTAGGTAGATAGATGGGTTGTTCACAGATGGGCTATGTACAGGTGCAGTGATCTGTAAGCCGCTCTGACAGCTGGTGCTTAAAGCTAGTGAGGGAGATGTGAGTCTCCAGCTTCAGAGATTTTTGCAATTCGTTCCAGTCATGGGCAACAGAGAACTGGAAGGAAAGACGACCAAAGGAGGAATTGGCTTTGAGGGTGACCAGTGAGATATACCTGCTGGAGCGCGTGCTACGAGTGGGTGCTGCTATGGTGACCAGTGAGCTGAGATAAGGCTGGGCTTTACCTAGCAGAGACTTGTAGAACCTGTAGCCAGTGGGTTTGGCGGCGAGTATGAAGCGAGGGCCAGTCAACGAGAGCGTCCTGTTCGCAATGGTGGGTAGTGTATGGGGCTTTGGTGACAAAACGGATGACACTGTGATAGACTGCATCCAGTTTGTTGAGTAGAATGTTGGAGGCTATTTTACAGATGACATCACCGAAGTCGAGGATCGGTAGGATGGTCAGTTTTACGAGGGTATGTTTGGCAGCATGAGTGAAGGTATGCATGACCTTAACGGTGATGACGTTCACACGTCAGCCTGATAGAGCCCATACAGAACGGTAATGAGGAACACCCCCCTGTCCCCTCTTTTACACACATGCTTAGTCGAGGTTACTAAAACATTGATCTCAATATCATATTTGGGAAAATACAAGCAAAGGAACAGAACAGAAAACAAAAGGTGGAAAGTAAAAAACATCCCCAAGCCAATGTTCTCCCAGTCAGTCAGTCCCACGGGAGGAGGAGGAGGAGGAGGAGTGGAGGTTTGCTCAGTGGAGAGGCCAGCTTCCATTAGCAACAGCCAGATAAGGAGAGAAGGAGATGATGAGGAGAGGAGGAGATGGGAAGTAGAGGAGGAGATGAGAGGAGGATCTGGGGAGTGGAGGAGGAGATGGGGAGTAGAGGAGGAGAGGAAAGGAGGAGATAGGGAGTAGAGGAGATGGGGAGTAGAGGAGGAGATGGGGAGTAGAGGAGGAGAGGAGGAGATGGGGAGTAGAGGAGGAGAGGAGGAGAGGAGATGGGCAGTAGAGGAGGAGATGAGAGGAGATGGGGAGTAGAGGAGGTGATTGGGAGTAGAGGAGGAGAGGAGATGGGTAGTAGAGGAGGAGAGGAGAGGAGGAGATGGGGAGAAGAGGAGGGGAGGAGGAGATGGGGAGTAGAGGAGGAGAGGAGGAGAGGAGATGGGGAGTAGAGGAGGAGATGAGAGGAGATGAGGAGTAGAGGAGGAGATGGGGAGTAGAGGAGGAGAGGAGGAGAGGAGATGGGGAGTAGAGGAGGAGAGGAGAGGAGGAGATGGGGAGAAGAGGAGGAGAGGAGGAGATGGGGAGTAGAGGAGGAGCGGAGGAGATGGGGAGTAGAGGAGGAGAGGAGAGGAGGAGATGGGGAGAAGAGGAGGAGAGGGGAGATGGGGAGTAGAGGAGGAGAGGAGAGAAGGAGATGGAGAGTAGAGGAGGATATGAGAGGAGGAGATAGGGAGGAGAGGAGTAGATGAGAGGAGGAGGTGAGGAGCAGAGGAGGAGATGGGGAGAAGAGGAGGAGATAAGAGGAGGAGATAGGGAGGAGAGGAGTAGATGAGAGGAGGAGATGGGGAGTAGAGGAGGAGAAAAGAGGAGGAGATGGGGAGAAGAGGAGGAGAGGGGTAGAGGAGTAGAGGAGGAGAGGAGGAGAGGGGTAGAGGAGGAGAGGAGGAGAGGAGTAGAGGAGGAGAGGTGTAGAGGAGGAGAGGGGTAGAGGAGTAGAGGATGAGAGGAGTAGAGGAGGAGAGGGGTAGAGGAGGAGAGGGTTAGAGGAGGAGAGGGTTAGAGGAGGAGAGGAGTGGAGGAGTAGAGGAGGAGAGGGGTAGAGGAGGAGAGGGGTAGAGGAGTAGAGGAGGAGAGGAGTAGAGGAGGAGAGGGGTAGAGGAGGAGAGGGTTAGAGGAGGAGAGGAGGAGAGGGGTAGAGGAGTAGAGGGGTAGAGGAGGAGAGGAGTAGAGGAGGAGAGGAATAGAGGAGGAGAGGGGTAGAGGAGATGAGGGGTCAGAGGAGATGAGGAGATCAAATCAAATACTTAGTCACGTGCGCTGAATAAAACAGGTGTAGACCTTACAGTGGAATGCTTACTTACGAGCCACTAACCAACAATGCAGTACAGAAAATAATAAAAAATCTAATTAACAAGTAGTTAAAGAGCAACAGTAAAATAACAATAGCAAGACCATATACAGTGCCTTTCAAAAGTATTCACCCCCCTTGGCATTTTTCCTATCTTGTTGCATTACAACCTGTAATTTAGATGTATTTTTATTTGGATTTTATGTAATGGACATACACACAAATAGTCCAAATTGGTGAAGTGAAAATAAAAAAAATAACTTGTTTAAAATGTAAAATAATAATAAAACGGTAAAGTGCATATATATTCACCCCCTTTGTTATGAAGTCCCCAAATAAGATCTGGTGCAAACAATTACCTTCAGAAGTCACAGAATTAGTCAAATAAAGTCCACCTGTGTGCAATCTAAGTGTCACATGATCTGTCACATGATCTCAGTATATATACACCTGTTCTGAAAGGCCCCAGAGTCTGCAACACCACTAAGCAAGGGGCATCATGAAGACCAAGGAGCTCTCCAAACAGGTCAGGGACAAAGTTGTGGAGAAGTACAGATCAGGGTTGGGTTACAAACATCCCACAGAGCACCATTAAATCCATTATTAAAAAATGGAAAGAATATGGCACCACAACAAACCTGCCAAGAGAGAACCGCCCACCAAAACACACTGACCAGGCAAGGAGGGCATTAATCAGAGAGGCAACAAAGAGAGCAAAGATAACCCTGAAGGAGCTGCAAAGCTCCACAGTGGAGATTGGAGTATCTGTTTATATACAGGACCACTTTAAGCCGTACACTCCACAGAGCTGGGCTTTACGGAAGAGTGGACAGAAAAAAGACATTGCTTAAAGAAACCAAAATAAGCAAACACGTTTGGGGTTCGCCAAAAGGCATGTGGGAGACTCCCCAAACATATGGAAGAAGGTACTCTGGTCAGATGAGATTAAAATTGAGCTTTTTGGCCATCAAGGAAAACACTATGTCTGGCGCAAACCCAACACCTCTCATCACCCCGAGAACCCAAGCAGGGTGGTGGCAGCATCATGCTGTGGGGATGTTAGTCATCAGCAGGGACTGGGAAACTGGTCAGAATTGAAGGAATGATGGATGACGCTAAATACAGGGAAATTCTTGAGGGAAACTTGTTTCAGTCTTCCAGAGATTTGAGACTAACGGAGGTTCACCTTCCAGCAGGACAATGGCACTAAGCATACTGCTAAAGCAACACTTGAGTGGTTTAAGGGGAAACATTTAAATGTCTTGGAATGGCCTTGTCAAAGCCCAGACCTCAATCCAATTGAGAATCTGTGGTATGACTTAAGATTGCTGTACACCAGTGGAACCCATCCAACTTGAAGGAGCTGGAGCAGTTTTGCCTTAATTAAAGAATGGGCAAAAATCCCAGTCGCTAGATGTGCCAAGCTTAGAGAGACATATCCCAAGAGAGCTGTAATTGCTGCAAAAGGTGGCTCTACAAAGTATTGACTTTGGGGGGTGAATGCATGCTCTAGTTTTCTGTGTTCTTATCTTATTTCTTGTTTGTTTCACAATAAAAAAACATCTTCAAAGTGCTAGGTATGTTGTGTAAATCAAATGACACCCCCCCCCCCCAAAACAAAATCTATTTAATTCCAGGTTGTAAGGCAACAAAATAGGAAAAATGCCAAGGGGGTGAATACTTTCGCAAGCCAGTACAGAGTCAATGTGCAGGGGCACCAGTTAGTTGAATGGGGAGTAGAGGAGGAGATGAGAGGAGGAGATCGGGAGTAGAGGAGTAGAGGAGATGGGGAGTAGAGGACGAGATGAGAGGAGGAGATGGGGAGTAGAGGAGAGGATGGGGAGTAGAGGAGGAGATGGGGAGTAGAGGAGGAGATAGGGATGAGAGGAGGAGATGGGGAGTAGAGGAGGAGATGAGAGGAGGAGATAGGGATGAGAGGAGGAGATGGAGAGGAGATAGGGATGAGAGCAGAAGATGAGAGGTGGAGATGGGGAGTAGAAGAGGATATGAGAGGAGGAGATAGGGATGAGAGGAGGAGATGAGAGGAGGAGATGGGGAGTAGAAGAGGAGATGAGAGGAGGAGATAGGGATGAGAGGAGGAGATGGAGAGGAGATAGGGATGAGAGCAGGATATGAGAGGAGGAGATAGGGATGAGAGGAGGAGATGAGAGGAGGAGATGAGAGGAAGAGATGAGAGGAAGAGATAGGGATGAGAGGAGATGATAGGGATGAGAGGGATGAGAGGAGATGAGAGGAGGAGATGGAGATGAGAGGAGGAGATGAGAGGAGGAGATGAAGATGAGAGGAGGAGATGGAGATGAGAGGAGGAGATGAGAGGAGGAGATGGAGATGGAGAGTAGAGAAGGAGATGGTCTATGCTTGTAGTCTGTGTAGCAATGTCACATAGATCATTGTATTAAATTTCCGTCTTAAAAAAAAGAAAGGCAGATTTAAAAAAAAATATGAATACTCTCCCAAGTAAACAAATACTAATGTCCATTCAGATATTCAAATATTCTAATATTTGGTACTGCAGCAACTAATCATGTTCTGTTCAAATTAGGAACACCTTCCTTATCTCAGGATCTCCTATAAGCCAAACCAAAGGCCTGTGTCAGCATCTATCCCATCTAGCCCCCAGCCTCGATCTTATTAAATCCCATTTATGTATTACATTATCATTTTATGGATCGGCAGGCTAGCACTAAATGGGATGGTGCGTTGGGCCTGGCCTGAGCACATCCTTCCCCTCTCACAGCTGTGCAGCGTTATTGTCACTATTTCAATCATTTATTTTATTTCCTTTTTTTCTTAGTTTTCTCTTTAGCTCTGCATTATTGGAAAATGAACCATGACTAAGCATTTCATTGTTAGTCTACATCTCTTGTTTACGAAGTGTGACAAATAAAATTGGATTTGACTTTTGTGATTTGTGTGTCACCAGGACCACCCAGCTACACACACATGCACCCTTCCCCACACACACACACACACACACACACACACACACACACACACACACACACACACACACACACACACACACACACACACACACACACACACACACACACACACACACACACACACACACACACACACACACACACACACACACACACACACACACACACAGGAGTGGAGCAGGTGTGGAGAAGAGGTCCAGTCCTCCAGGGCCAGTCAGGCTTTTCCATCCTTGTCTGTTGACTATGGTGTGAAGGGACAATCACTACATCTAGCTCCTAAATGATATGACATTTGTTGTAACACACATCTCAGAAAAAGGAGAACCCCCTTTCTCATGGGCTGTTACAGTCTTAAAATAAAATGCAGAAATAGAATTGCCTATGGTAAACAACAGCTAGTCATGAGCACCAAAACAATCCTGTCAAAATGTCTCCATCCTTGTGATGTAGGTACCCATAATCACTCATCAGACTAACACGCTGGACAGGACTGCCAAGCAGAGACAACCAACCTGACTATGACAACAAAGATGACGCAACACACAGTCAGTCATTTAACCATCAGATTATCGCATGATGAGACAAGGTTTTGTTCTTTTATTTTTCAACAAAAACCTTCAAACGACAGGATTTTTATCATGAAACTGAACAGGGACAATGTCGTCCTATTCGTACAATACGATGGGGATTATATTCAAACCCTCAAGCCTCAGCAAATAAATAGTGACAATGGCCTGAAATATGAACTTTTCCATATTTATGACCGGCAGCCTAAAAAGCCTTCCTGACAAGCCAGTGTTGCCATGCAGCCTGGAGTCTGCCATCAAGGAGCTGTTCTCCACTCCCCAGTCCCCTGTCCTGCACTCTCTCTGCCACATCAATGATTGATTCTGATGGCTGGAGCCCCAGGAGAGAGCTGGGGGAAGAAGCATCTCTGCCTGGCTATGAAGGGAGGGATCTGGGCTGAGCAGAGCTAGTGTCCCTGGTCCCTGGAACCTCCATGGTGCTGCTGGTGATGATAATGTCTCCGTAGCTTTAGCATGATAAGCTCTGTGGTACATAAAGTTCCTGTGGGTGGGTAGACCGGCTGACTGGTTGGGACATTATTACACAGACAAAAATGAATGTTGTATGATTACTGTTAAAAGCATGAGTATAGACTGAGATAGAGGGAGAGAGAAAGGGAGTGGGAGAGAGCGATAGAGAGAGAGAAAGAGAAAGAAAGGGAGAGAGAGAGCGAGAGAGAGAGAGAGAGAGAGAGAGAGAGAGAGAAGGAGAGAGAAAGGTCCTGTGTGGCTCAGTCGGTAGAGCATGGCGCTTGCAACGCCAAGCGTCGTGGGTTCGATTCCCGCTGGGACCACCCATAAATAAAAGTAGTGGCCCCAGCCGACTTGTAAGTCGCTTTGGACAAAAGCGTCTGCTAAATGGGATATATTATTATTATTATATTAGAGAGAGAGGGAGTGGGAGAGAGCGAGAGAGAACGAGAGAGAGAGAGAGAGAGAGAGAGAGAGAGAGGGAGAGAGGGAGAGGGAGAGGAAGATAGTAAGTGAAATAGAAAGCAAAATAGAGAGAAATAGATTGAAAGAGATTATACACTGAGTATACTAAACATTAGGAACACCTTTCTAATAATGAGTTGATGCAAATGCTGAAAATGATTATTAGTTAAGGTTGAATTGAACAGTATAAAACAATCAGAATGGTGAAAGACCTATTGAAATCACTTAGAATGTTTGTGTTGTCTCTAGGGTCACACTACTCATAAAGAAAGTTTAGAGATTTTACTATTCAAAAACATGAAATAGCATCAAACCGTCCTTATTTGTATACCGTGAGTTTATATGTTGGCCATATCACCCAGTGCATGTTGACTCCAATGCTTCCCACAGTGTGTCAAGTTGGCTGGATGTCCTTTGGGTGGTGGACCATTATTGATACACACAGGAAACGGTTGAGTGTGAAAAACCCAGCAGCGTTGCAGTTCTTGACACAAACCAGTGTGCCTGTCACCTACTACCATACCCCGTTCAAAGGTACTTCAATATTTTGTCTTACCCATTCACCCTCTGAATGGCACACATACACAATCCATGTCTCAATTGTCTCAAGGCTTAAAAATCCTTCTTTAACCTGTCTCCTCCCCTTCATCTACACTGGTTGAGGTGACATCAATGTTTAGTATAGTCAGTGTAGAGCGTGAATATAGGGGCCAGGTTAACCGTGCCAGCGGGCCTGACTGCTACATTAGAGTGAGGAGGTAAGGCACTGGGCTGTCACCACACACAAAGTTGTAACTACTCTAGTTACAGAGAATGACGTGATATCCATAAAGAGTCCAGTGAACCATTGTCTAATTAAGCAATAAGGCCCGAGGGGGTGTTTTATATGGCAAATATACCACATCTAAGGGCTGTTTTTAAGCACGACACAACACAGAGTGCCTGGACACAGCCCTTAGCCATGGTATATTGGCCATATACCACAACCCCTGAGGTGCCTTGTTGCTGTTATAAACTGGATACCGACGTAATTATAGCAGTAAAAATAATTGCCTTGTCATACCCGTGGTATACTGTCTGATATACTCACGGCTGTCAGCCAATCAGCATTCAGGGCTCGAACCACCCAGTTTATAATCTTCTGTTTGAGGCACAACCCTATTTTAGGGCCCCCTCAGGGCATTTTTATTAGAGAGGTGAAGTGATGACACTCTTTGGATGAGCTCTCTGAGAGGAAGAGGGAGGAGAGAGGAGGGGTGAGGAGACGAGGAGAGAGGAGGAGAGCAGAGCAGAGAGATGATAAGAGAGGAGAGATGAGGAAAGAGGGGAGAGTAATATTAGAGAGACACTATCACCAGCCACCCATCTGCCAGACAGCCTCACTCTCCCCATGTGTCACAGTCTGACATGTCAGGGACTATAATTAAAATCAGAGAACAAGGACAACACTGATGGCACATCAGACAGGCTCTCTATTTACAGAAATATAGTATGGGAGGGAGAGATGGTATTAGTGAGGGAGGGAGGGAGGGAGGGAGGGAGGGAGGGAGGGAGGGAGGGAGGGAGGGAGGGAGGGAGGGAGGGAGGGAGGGAGGGAGGGAAAGAGAAAAAGAAAGCCTACAATTTCCTCTGTTTTTGCTAAAAGGAGGGAGGAAATTGATTGTGTCTGGGGGGCCTGGCTGGGTTTGGATCTGGAAAGACAGAAACAATCAGCTCTAGGGAGCAGACAGACAGAACAGAGAGTATCATGACAAGAAGAGAAAATAGAAAGAGAGATGATAGAAGCTAAACCGCCCACTGCAGCCACTGAACCATGCCCTGTTCTCTCTCATCAGCTCACATGCCCTGTTCTCTCTCATCAGCTCACATGCCCTGTTCTCTCTCATCAGCTCACATGCCCTGTTCTCTCTCATCAGTTCACATGCCCTGTTCTCTTTCATCAGCTCACATGCCCTGTTCTCTCTCATCAGCTCACATGCCCTGTTCTCTCTCATCAGCTCACATGCCCTGTTCTCTCTCATCAGCTCACATGCCCTGTTCTCTCTCATCAGCTCACATGCCCTGTTGACTGTCATTGACAGTAGAGCAGTGTATGCCACAGAGGGCCTGCATGAGGGAGTGAGGGACTGGGAGGATACAAACATGACCATATTATCCCTATTACCCTTATTAATACATGCGGGTGGGGTTAAGGACCTGAAACTACTCAAACATTCTCATTTTGCATAGCACTGAGGATAACGTTTCTATGACTCTGGAACTGACCTGGTCTTAACATTAAGCATTCTGTTGTTGGACCGGGCTAAGCTTATGTATGGGTCTCCACTGTGACTGTCACACACAGACCCACACAGGGAGAGGAGGGGGAGACGGGGAGGGAGGGAGATCAACGGTCAATGGGACGATTAAGGGTCATCCTATTGAGTGAAACCCTGAGCCAGAGAGAAAGAGAGACAGATAGAAAGAGAGAGGAAGAGAGAGACAGAAAGAGACAGATAGAGGGAGAGAGACAGAGAGAGAGAAAAAGAGAGAGACAGAGAGAGACAGACAGAGGGAGAGAGACAGAGAGAGACAGGTAGAGAGAAAAGAGAGAGAGAGAGAGAGAGAGAGAGAGAGAGAGAGGAAAGAGAGATTATTATTTTCCCTTGTGTACTCTAACCATTTGTACATTGTTACAACACATTGTTACAACACTGTATATATATAGAGAGACAGAGAGAGACAGAGAGGGAGAGAGACAGATAGAGAGAGAGAGACAGAGAGAAAGATAGAGGTAGAGAGACAGAGAGAGACAGATAGAGGAAGAGAGACAGAGAGAGACAGATAGAGGGAGACAGACAGAGAGAGACATTTGTACATTGTTACAACACATTGTTACAACACTGGGAGACAGACGGAGAGAGACAGAGAGAAAGAGAGAAAGATAGAGAGAAAGAGAGACAGATAGAGAGAGAGGTAGAGGGAGAGAGAGACAGAGACAGAGAGAGACAGAGAGAGACAGATAGAGGGAGAGAGAGAGAGAAATATAGAAATATAGAGGGAGAGAGAAAGAGAGACAGATAGAGGGAGAGAGAGAGAAAGAGAGACATATATATATATAGAAAGAGACAGGGAGAGAGAGGTAGAGGGAGAGAGAGACAGATAGAGAGAGAGAGAGAAAGATATACAGATAGAGAGAGAGAGAGAGAGGGAGAGGTAGAGGGAGACAGAGAGAGAGAGAGAGAAAGATAGAGGGAGAGAGAGACAGATAGAGAGAGAGAGAGAAAGATATACAGATAGAGAGAGAGACAGAGAGAGATAGAGAGAGAGGTAGAGGGAGAGAGAGACAGAGAGAGAAAGAGAGAGCGAAAGATAGAGGGAGAGAGAGAGAAAGAGAGACAGATAGAGGGAGAGATAGAGAAAGAGAGACAGGGAGAGAGAGGTAGAGGGAGAGAGAGACAGATAGAGGGAGATAGAGAGAAAGAGATACAGATAGAGAGAGAAGGATATTATCTTTTGTATATTATCTACCTCACATGTTTCACATCTACCTCACATGTTTCCCATGCCAATAAAGCCCCTTGAATTGAATTGAAATTTAATTGAGAAGGAGAGAAAGATAAAGGGGGAGAGAGAGAAAGAGAGAGATAGAGAGAGAGGTAGAGGGAGAGAGACAGAGGAAGCGAGAGAGAGAAAGAGAGACAGATAGAGGGAGAGAGAGGAAGAGAGAGATAGAGAGAGAGGTAGAGGGAGAGAGAGAAAGAGAGACAGATAGAGGGAGAGAGAGAAAGAGAGAGGGAGAGAGAGAAAGAGAGACAGATAGAGGGAGAGAGAGAAAGAGAGACAGATAGAGGAAGCGAGAGAGAGAAAGAGAGACAGATAGAGGAAGCGAGAGAGAGAAAGAGAGACAGATAGAGGGAGAGAGAGGAAGAGAGAGGGAGAAATAGGGGTCCTGGCACCATCAAACAAGGGAACCAGGAGGAGGGTCAAAAAAGAGATGGAGAAAGAAGAAGGGAAAGGAGGGGAGAGTGCAGAAGAGTTGAGTATAAATAAACCAGCTTTCAGTCACTGGAGGAAAGTAGAAGTAGGGTACTTCCTGACGAGTTGACAAGTGAAGGTGATGATGATACTGGAAGGTTGAGGAGATGGGGAGTCCTTCCTCTCCGTCTGTTCACATCTCAATACCACACACACACACACACACACACACAGACGGACGCACACACACACAGACGGACGCACAAACACACACACACGAGAGCAAGCCCCTTGGAGCAGATAGCAGAGGGCTATGAAGAGAAATGTTGTGTTCAGGACAGGCAGGCTCAGCCCTCGGCCCTGGAGTGTTTGCATAGGCAGCTAACCTATCTATCATCAGCAGGCTTTCTTCTCTCTGTTAATCATCATCTGCCTGTCTGCCATCCCACCTCAACCAGCAGATGGTCAACACAGAAAAAACAAAAGAGATGAAAAATTGTCGAAGCAACGGAAAAAAGCGAAGGTAGAAAACAAAGCCACAGACCCTGGCAGGCCGGCACTGCAACTAAAGAACTGTGCTGTCTCTGTGTGTTGTCACAATAAGGAGTGTGTTTTTAGAGCTCTGCTCCCGGCTGTTAATGACCCACACTCACAGTAAACCGTCCCGGTGAGTTCCATCCTACATGGCAACCGTATCCATGGCGTCCATACCGCTGCTCATTAGTCCTGCAAGCCTGAGCTTATCGGTAACACTCAGTAACACAGGGCTCACAAAGACACCTCTAGGCTATACTGCACTGTACTGCACAGGGCTCACAGAGACACTGCTAGGCTATACTGCACTGTACTGCACGGGAATCACAGAGACACTGCTAGGCTATACTGCACACTGAGACACTGCTAGGCTATACTGCACTGTACTGCACAAGGCTCACAGAGACACTGCTAGGCTATACTGCACTGTACTGCACAGGGCTCACAGAGACACTGCTAGGCTATACTGCACTGTACTGCACAGGGCTCACAGAGACACTGCTAGGCTATACTGCACTGTACTGCACAAGGCTCACAGAGACACTGCTAGGCTATACTGCACTGTACTGCACAAGGCTCACAGAGACACTGCTAGGCTATACTGCACTGTACTGCACAAGGCTCACAGAGACACCTCTAGGCTATACTGCACTGTACTGCACAGGGCTCACACAGACACTGCTAGGCTATACTGCACTGTACTGCACAAGGCTCACAGAGACACTGCTAGGCTATACTGCACTGTACTACACAGGGCTCACAGAGACACTTCTAGGCTATACTGCACTGTACTACACAGGGCTCACAGAGACACTGCTAGGCTATACTGCACTGTACTGCACAGGGCTCACAGAGACACTGCTAGGCTATACTGCACTGTACTACACAGGGCTCACAGAGACACTGCTAGGCTATACTGCACTGTACTGCACAGCATCACAGAGACACTGCTAGGCTATACTGCACTGTACTGCACAGGGCTCACAGAGACACTGCTAGGCTATACTGCACTGTACTACACAGGGCTCACAGAGACACTGCTAGGCTATACTGTACTGTACTGCACAGGGCTCACAGAGACACTGCTAGGCTATACTGCACTGTACTACACAGGGCTCACAGAGACACTGCTAGGCTATACTGCACTGTACTACACAGGGCTCACAGAGACACTGCTAGGCTATACTGCACTGTACTACACAGGGCTCACAGAGACACTGCTAGGCTATACTGCACTGTACTGCACAGGGCTCACAGAGACACTGCTAGGCTATACTGCACTGTACTACACAGGGCTCACAGAGACACTGCTAGGCTATACTGACACTGTAGGCTATACTGTACTGCACAGGGCTCACAGAGACACTGCTAGGCTATACTGCACACTACACAGGGGGCTGCACAGGGCTCACAGAGACACTAGGCTATACTGCACTGTACTACACAGGGCTCACAGTTGACACTGCTAGGCTATACTGCACTGTACTACACAGGGCTCACAGAGACACTGCTAGGCTATACTGCACTGTACTGCACAGGGCTCACAGAGACACTGCTAGGCTATACTGCACTGTACTACACAGGGCTCACAGAGACACTGCTAGGCTATACTGCACTGTACTGCACAGGGCTCACAGAGACACTGCTAAGCTATACTGCACTGCTAGGCTATACTGCACTGTACACGACACACATCCACTGTACTATCTATACCTGTGCTGGTATGAGGTTATCTGAAGGCTGTCTACTCTGCTGGACAGACCAGGGCAGACAGTTCATTGATTTTATGATCTGCTATGCAGTGTATTGAACAGGGGTTTCCCCCAGTAGACATTAGTCTTGCTTTCTCCCAGTCAGCTCACATATAACTTGCGTCATCTACTGACCTTGTGGGGCAGTCTTACACAATGACCCTGACACTATGAGACAGGAAGGTGACCTCTATCTCCCTCAGTCTGTCTCTCCCTCCCTTTCTCTCCCCCTCTCGCTCTCCATCTCAAGCCAAAAAAACTTAAAGATATGCTGAGGATTTGTGTGTCACTGAACCAATAAAGTCTCTGGCCTCCATGACCCTTGCTCTGTGTGGAGGGGTCAGTGGAGAGAAATACAAAGAGAGAGAAAGAGAGGAGAGAGAAGAGGAGAGACACTTGTGCCACACAAACACACACTACACCTGCTCCATCCAGATGGGAGGACTGAGCAGGGCAGAGAGAGAGAGAGATTAGGCAGGCAGGAAAGCAGGTCAGCCGGCAGGAGCACACAGGAGAACCAAGACGCACGTATCTATCCATCCCTCGCTCCCTCCCTAACCCATCCCTCCATCCACACAGGATCCCTCCACACAGGATTAACTTATCAAGGTGGCTTTCTACTAAACTGGTTAGAATGGACTGAGACATAGCTGCGGCAGGTAGCCTAGTGGTTCGGGCGTTGGGCCAGTAACCGAAAGGTTGCTAGATCAAATCCCCGAGCTGAGACAGGTAACAATCTGTCGTTCTCCCCTTAACGACTGGAACAAGTTCCGGGATTCTACCGATGGCATTCAGAAGTACACCACATCAGTCACTGGCTAGATCAATAAGTGCATCGAGGACGTCGTCCCCACAGTGACTGTACGTACATACCCCAACCAGAAGCCATGGATTACAGGCAACATTTGAACTGAGCAAAGGGTAGAGCTGCCGCATTCAAGTTGGGGGACTCAAACCTGGAAGATTACAAGATATCCTGCAATGCCCTGCGACGAACCATCAAACAGGCAAAGCGTCAAAACAGGGCTAAGATTGAATCATACTACACCGGCTCCGATGCTCGTCTTATGTGGCAGGGCTTGCAAACTATTACAGACTACGAGCCTACCAGACGAGCTTAATCACTTCTATGCTCGCTTCGAGGCGAGCAACACTGAGGCATGCATGAGAGCATCAGCTGTTCTGGACGACTGTGTGATCACGCACTCCGTAACCGACGTGTGTAAGACCTTTAAACAGGTCAACATACACAAGGCTGCGGGGCCAGACGTGTGCTCAGGGCACGTGCTGACCAACTGGCAGGTGTCTTCACTTACATTTTCAACATGTCTGTAATACCAACATGTTTCAAGCAGACCACCATAGTCCCTTTGCCCAAGAACACAAAGGCAACCTGCCTAAATGACTACAGACCCTTTGAAAGGTTGGTAATGGCTCACATCAACATCATTATCCCAGAAACCCTAGAACCACTCCAAATTGCATACCGCCCAAACAGATCCACAGATGATGCAATCTCTATTGCACTCCACAATGCCCTTTCCCACCTGGACAAAATGAACACTTACGTGAGAATGCTATTCATTGACTAGAGCTCAGCGTTCAACACCATAGTACCCCCAAAGCTCATCACTAAGCTAAGGATCCTGGGACTAAACACATCCCTCTGCAACTGGATCCTGGATTTCCTAACAGGCCGCCCCCAGGTGGTGAGCATAGGTAGCAACACATCTGCCATGCTGATCCTCAACACTGGAGCTCCCAGGGGTGCGTGCTCAGTCCCCTCCTGTACTCCCTGTTCACCCACGGCTGCATGGCCAGGCATGACTCCAACACCATCATTAAGTTTGCAGACGACACAACAGTGTTAGGCCTGATCACCGACAACGACCTGGCCGGGTGGTGCCTTAATAACAACCTATCCCTCAACGTAACCAAGAGTAAGGAGATGATTGTGGACTACAGGAAAAGGAGGACCGATCACGCCCCCATTCTCATTGACGGGGCTGTAGAGGAGCAGATTGACAGCTTCAAGTTCCTTGGTGTCCACATCACCAACAAACTAAATGGTCCAAACACACCAAGAGAGTCATGAAGAGGGCACAACAAAGCCTATTCCCCCTCAGAAAACTAAAAAGATTTGTCATGGGTTCTGAGATCCTCAAAAGGTTCTACAGCTGCAACATCGAGAGCATCCTGACTGGTTGCATCACTGCCTGGTACGGTAATTGCTTGGCCTCTGACCACAAGGCACTACAGAGGGTAGTGCATACGGCCAGTACATCACTGGGGCCACCCCAGTCATAGACTGTTCTCTCTACTACCGCATGGCAAGAGGTACCGGAGTGCCAAGTCTAGGACAAAAAGGTTTCTCAACAGTTTTTACCCCCCAAGCCATAAGACTCCTGAACAGGTAATCAAATGGCTACCTGGACTATTTACATTGTGTGCCCCCCCAACCCCTCTTTTTACGCTGCTGCTACTCTCTGTCTATCCTGCATGCATATTCACTTTAACTATACATTCCTCTCAATTGGCCCGACCAACCAGTTCCCACACGCTAACCGGGCTGCATTGTGTCCCACCCTCTCTGTACTGCTACTCTCTGTTCATCATATATGCATAGTCACTTTAACCATATCTACATGTACATACATGTGGCGGCAGGGTAGCCTAGTGGTTAGAGCGTTGGACTAGTAACGGAAAGCTTTCATGTTCAAATCCCTGAGTTGACAAGGTACAAATCTGTCGTTCTGCCCCTGAACAGGCAGTTAACCCACTGTTCCTAGGCTGTCATTGAAAATAAGAATTTGTTCTCAACTGACTTGCCTAGTTAAATAAAGGTAACATTTTAAAAAACACTACCTCAATCAGCATGACTAACTGGTGTCTGTATGTAGCCTCGCTACTTTTATAGCCTGTCTTTTTACTGTTGATTTATTTCTTTACTTACCTTTTGTTCACCTAATACATTTTTTGCACTATTGGTTAGAGCCTGTAAGTAAGCATTTCACTGTAAGGTTTACACCTGTTGTATTCAACACACATGACAAATAAACAAGGCAGTTAACCCACTATTCCTAGGCTGTCATTGTAAATAAGACTTTGTTCTTAGCTGACTTGCCTAGTTAAATAAAGGTTAAATAAAAATAGCTACAGCCACAGCCCAGTTAGCCTTGCTCCCCATATCTACAGCCACAGCCCAGATAGCCTAGCCCCCCATATCTATAGCTACAGCCCAGTTAGCCTAGCTCCCCATATCTATAGCTACAGCCCAGTTAGTCTAGCTCCCCATATCTATAGCTACAGCCCAGATAGCCTAGCTCCCCACATCTATAGCTACATAGCTACAACCCAGTTAGCCTAGCTCCCCATATCTTTAGCTACAGCCCAGATAGCCTAGCTCCCCATATCTACAGCCACAGCCCAGTTAGCCTAGCTCCCCATATCTATACCTACAGCCCAGTTAGCCTAGCTCCCCATATCTATGCCTACAGCCCAGTTAGCCTAGCTCCCCATATCTATAGCTACAGCCCAGTTGGCCTAGTTCCACATACTGTAGGTGTTGTGTAGTCTGAACCTCTGTGACTAGGCTAAATTTTGCTCAGCTCATTTCTGCCACTATGCTTATCTTTGTCTCTGGAGGACACACTGTGTTGTGTGAGTGTGTGCAGTACAGTCCTTCCTCATGCAGCTTACACGGTGGAAAAATGTGTGACTGTGTTGTTCCACACTGTGGAACAATGTGTGACTGTGTTGTTCCACACAGAGGAAAAATGTGTGACGGTGTTGTTCCACACTGTGGAAAAATGTGTGACTGTGTTGTTGGCCCACACTGGAGCTCTCCTGGCTGACCTCTTTGGCTCCCAGACAAGGTGAGCTTAAAGCTGGCTTTAGGTAGTCTGAACAAACCCACAGCAACCCCCCTCTACAAAAACACCAAGGCTCCGTGTCAAATGGCAATCTATTCCCTTTATAGTGCACTACTATTGACCAGGGCCCATAGGTCTCTAATCAAAAGTAGTGCACTATGAAAAGAATAGGGTGCCATTTGGAATCCCCCCAAGCCTTAATACAGAGGACACAGCAGCAGCAGTAAAACTACACAACATTATCACCAGCCTGGCCGGAGTCAACTCACTTTTTTATTCTATAGGCCAAACTAATCTCTCTCAGACAGATTATGTAAACATGTCCAAGATGCAAGATTTTGGTTCTAGGTTAACCGAGATGAATTCCAAACAGACTTGGGTCAAACGCCTAAAACACTTTTGCAAACTCTGAGGTAAATAATTGAGAGTATTTCTGACTTGTATTTGACCCGGTACTGTATGCCACCACCACCGCAAACAGACTCCTATATTTCAGATGTTTTATTACAATGACTCACAGTGTCACTGCTACTACATAAACAGTTACATGCTGCTAGGATCCTGTAATACAATGCAAGGTCTGTCTTTACCTCTATCTCTATCAACGTCATAGCACAGTACATTTTAATCACACTGCTGCCCACTCTGCAATCAGTGTGTGCATGATGTGTGTCTGTTGAATGCTAGTCTATCAGGGGTGGCAGGTAGCCTAGTGGGTAGAGCCTTGGGCCAGTAACCGAAATGCTGTGAACACACATAATCACTTGCATGTTACCATGGCCACCCTACAGGGTTCTCCACCAGCACAAAGGGTTAGTGGTAACCACACAGACATTTTAATCTTCAGGCTCAAAGTGATGTTGAACAGCCATTTCACACCATTTAAAGCTGCAGCTAGGTTTGAGTCAGAGTTGATACCATCAGACCTGTTCTGTGAACAGTGAGGCTAAAACCTAGATTTATCTGCAGCACAGCCTCGTCAAAATCCAATTTAATTACACAGGACGTACAGCAGAAAGCTATTGTGTGAAAATCTATGGAGTGTTAACTCTGAAAGGTGGGATTTCAGACAGTATCACATGTGAGAATATCCTACTGAACATACATGAGAGCGAGGACTGAGCTCATTGTATGGGAGTGACACAGCAATATCATTACCGTAATGGACAGAATACATCTGTATGTGAGAGTGTGAGATTCCAGTGTAAGCATACACTGCCCTACTTCTACCCAGAGCCATATGTACACTGGTCAAAGGGAGTGCACTATAAAGGGTGGCATTTGGGCACAGACAAAGACTAAAGAGCTCAAGGTATAACTGGAGTTCATGATTCAGTCATCAATTGACCCCTAGAGCCATGAGGGAAGAGATTCAAATGGCCATCTGTGACATGGAATGGTAATAATGACATTGGTACGACCTGACTACAGTACCTAAAGAGAAGCTTTGGCTTAAGTCTTCACTGATAAGGAATCTTCTTAAGGGGAAAGGGGGATACCTAGTCAGCTGCACAACTGATGCCTTCAACTGAAATGTGTCTTCCGCATTTAACGCAACCCCTCTGAATCAGAGAGGTGCGGAGGGCTGTCCTAATCCACGTCATCGGCACCTGGGGAGCAGTTGTTTTTTGGGGTTAACTACCTTGCTCAAGGGCAGAACGACAAGTGGATTCGAACCAGCGAACTTTCGGTTACTGGCCCAATGCTCTTAATAATGCTCAGTCTGTTTAAAAAAAAAATCTCCTCTGTACTATCATTAGCATGTGATCGATTCTAATCAGTGAAGTAATTAAGAGTATCCAGCAAATTTAATAAAGCGTAAGACATGTGGAGGTGTGTGTGAGCGAGAAAGAGAGAGTGTGTATGTGTGTGCTAGCGTGCAAGAAAGCAAATGAAGGGAGCTGGAACAGTGAGATCTGTATGTGCCTCGACATGTCTTTTGTAAATGAAGAGACAAACAGTCATCAGCATCATGCAGGGCATAAAGTCTGTCTGGTCTGTCTCTGCCTCAACTATCATAGTTGACAAGCTGAATCAGGTGTGCTAGCTTAGGATATGGCTGAGCGAAATGGCCAAAATATCATATCACGGCATTTAAACTGTATGACGGTATTTGACAGTATTTTATGTTTTTGAATAATACAAGTTCTACATTTGCTGTATGAGTAGTGAGTGATCCTAGGGCGGTTAACACATACATTCTAAGGGATTTCAATGGGTCTTTCTCCATTCTGATTGTTTAATACTGCCTAATTAATCTTCAACCCCCCCCCAATTCAGCATTTTCGTCCATTTCAACATTTCCTCCACTCATTTCAGATAATGACCACACTGCTACATGGGGTTACATGATATGGGCAAACAATGTTGCAATTGCGATTTGACTTGCGATTTCGAGCAACACTTGGGTGAACTGTTGGAATCACGGAAATAGAACGATTATTATAATTCTATAGATAGTTAGAATATAATACTGGGTACTTTGAATACAGTGTTGTTGGACTTGACAATGAATGAAAATGCCAGGGAGGAGTTATTGTGACAGGGTAGGAACCAGAGTGTTGATAAGTGTTTCCTAGGGGACCCTATAATCTTTGGCTACATTGAATGTTTTCTTTAATCCACTTCATGTAGCTAACATATTCATGCTTCTAGTATTCCTCTTTGATTTAGAAGATACTGTTGCACAAACAATATGCTGATTTAGGTCTACACCATCACAGGTATTAACAGGTTGTATAGCTAATTATGTTTGCTCTGACTCAGTACATTTATTAGCTAGCTAGCCAGCTAACTAGCGATTAGCATTAGCGGCTAAAATTATTTAGGCCCAACTTGCTAAGAAAAGACAAACTAGCTGTTTGCAGATGTAAGAAACACAAACAAATAATGTAATTATAGAATGCTAGTGTATTTATATTAAGAAGCAAAGTGAAAACAGCATCATTGCCATCAACATTGTTGCATGTGCTACAATGACCATGCAGACTAAACACAAGTGTCTCCTAGTCAAGGAAGAACTCCTTGAATGTGCTCCTTGAGTGATGGGGGCGGAGCTAGGTCTGTGTGGAAAGCAGCATGGGGAGAGAGAGATGACTCAAGTAGCAAAGTCAACTATAAAAATGGACGTTACACACAGCGTATCACATTTAACAAAACAAACATTCAAATACCACTACAGAAGGTCAAGTAAAAACCCAAACTGGTCCATGCATCAATACCGGTATCTCGTAAAATATTCCCTAGCTCAGGAATAGTTAAAATACATGTAATGGCTGTGGGTCCCCGAGAAGAGGTTTGAAAACTCTTGGCCTACGCCACCTACTTCTTGACAGGTTCATCGTCCTGTAGGCGTTTTTTTAAAGATTTACCTAAAAAACCTGTTAAGGATAATGACACAGAGAATGAATAGTGTCTGATTAAAAGAGATATAGACTAATTAGCAGCCACTGATTGTGTATACTTGACTCAGTATAAAGAGAGAGAGAGAGAGAGAGAGAGAGAGAGAGAGAGAGAGAGAGAGAGAGAGAGAGCGGGTAGAGGGAGCAGGCAAGAGCGAGAGAAAGAGAGTGAGAGAGAGAGAGAGAGAGAGAGAGAGAGAGAGAGCAAAAGAGAGAATCCCTGAAAACACATGACTTGATTACCCTGGGAGTGACACACAATATATGGATCAATAGCTTCAAACAGAGAATCTAGACTCTTATAAACAAAAGGAGAAAACTGTCAAACCACACCTAGTGTAATAACCCAGTGTAATAAGAGCCTCATTCCTAACATAACACAGATAATCATGTGCCTTTGTAACTTTTTAATAGGATCATAAATTGCCAACCCAGGCAGCAGTTAAGGACATGTTCTGCTACAGTGGCTTGTAAAAAATGACTACAGTTTTCCCAGGCATTCCAGTGGTACTATACTGCAGACCGCCAGTCACCTTCAGTACAAGGGAAACCCGAACCAGGGTAACGAATTTCATGTATAAATGCTGTGTTTTCCCTGGAGCGTTTGTGAGAATTCTAGAAATACATTTTGCTTTCACAAGACACACATTTTACATGACGTTAGCGAGCTTACAATGGGCCAAAAAGTTCCATGCAACTCCTGTTGCCGTGTCACAATACCTGGTACCGATATTCACACAGGTCCAGGATTAATTTCAGCCAATGTTTGTTTGCGTTTCACACATGCTTTATAGCGCGGATCAGGCTACCAAACGCTGCAGGATCCGGATCATAAGAGGATATGTGACAGCGTACTCAGTGTAGAGTAGCACACGTAAAGCAGGTGTGTTTTAACGACTAGGACATAACGTACTCAGCATACAGTAGAGAACACATGTAGCCTAAACCAGGCCATGGCATCTTAGCATTACCAGGATAAAGGGAACAGCTGGAACACATGTAAACCAAACCATATTGTAGCATCATGTGTGTCATTCAGCAACTGTTTCTTTGACACAGATGGAAAACTTACTGGATGTATCGTCTAACTCAGATCCAGTCAATTCAAACAGCGCAGTACATGAGAAAGGAACAAAAGAAAACCCAGCACACGTGTAGTATTTTCTGTTAAGGCCGAGAGTAGCTTAGGTGTTAGGCAGCAGTACAGCATTACACAATGATAATATGTCAGAACAGTCATTTCTAGTCACATTCAGTGTCCTTGGTTAACATGCAGCCCTACAGGAGATATGAAAACAGAACAGTCAATGGAGACAAAACAACTTAACTGAGAACAGCTACGGTGTTAGTATTGTACAAGCAACACATGACGTGAATGACAAAAACAGCAATACTGTACATGTCGTGGAGAAATGTACAGATTTACAGCCCTGTGTCTTGTGTTGGAGATGGGCTTCTCAAACCCCTGACCCTGTGGGGAATGACTTTTTCCAGGAGGGATGGAGGGGAGGAGGGAGGAGTGAGGTAAAGAGACGGTTGTCACGCCTTGGTCTTAGTATTTTGTGTTTTAGTTAATTAGTTGGTCAGGCCAGGGTGTGACATGGGTTTATGTTATTGTGTTGTCGTATTGGGGTTCTTGTAGGCATTGGGATTGTGGTTGATTAGGGGTGTGTTTAGTTTAGGTTTGGCTGCCTGAGGCGGTTCTCAATCAGAGTCAGGTGATTCTTGTTGTCTCTGATGGGGAACCGTATTTAGGTAGCCTGGGTTTCACTGTGTATTTCGTGGGTGATTGTTCCTGTCTCTGTGTAGTTTCACCAGATAGGCTGTACTTAGGTTTCACGTTCCGTTTTGTTGTTTTGTATTTGTCTCTTATTTTCATGTAATTGTCATTTGTTTCATTAAAAAACATGAGTAACCAACACGACTCTCTTTCGACAAACGAAGAACGCCGTTACAACGGTAAACTACATAGCTGACTGGATGAATGACATGGAAATTCTTTGATTAATCTACCTCAACACAAAATAAATAATCATACACTCGAAAAAGAAGGGTTGGGGTGAGTGAGAAAGACGGGTTGTGGGGAGAGGGAGAATAAGAGAGAGAGAATGAGAGAGAAAGTACGCAATATGTACATTGTTACATCATGCCAAAAAAGCTAATTGAATTAAATTGAAATTTGAGAGAGGGGGGAGACAGAGAGAGACAGAGAAACAGGGAGGGGCCGAGAGAGAGAGACAATGAGAGAGAAACAGAGAAACAGGGAGGGACAGAGAGAGAATGAGAGAGAGAGAGAGAGAGAGAGAGAGAGAGAGAGAGAGAGAGAGAGAGAGAGACAGAGACAGAGAAACAGGGAGGGACAGAGAGAGAGAGAAAGAATGAGAGAGAAACAGAGAATCAGGGAGGGACAGAGAGAGAATGAGAGAGAGAGAGAGAGAGAGAGAGAGAGAGAGACAGAGACAGAGACAGAGAAACAGGGAGGGAGAGAGAGAGAGAGAGAGAATGAGAGAGAGACAAGGGCCAAGGTCTAGCACTTCTGTCTGGGAAAATGATTTCCCCTGCCACACACAATTTGTTGATATTATTTCAATACTCGTGCGGCATTGTGACTTTCAAATGATTAGAGAAGCAGAGTTAGTGGAGCGCAGCATGTCGAGGCACTGGAAGTGGGATGTGGTGGTGCTATGGCAGGCTGGTCTGCTCGTGATTGCCACCATTTCTTCTCCAACTCTGCATCCCAAATGGCACTCTATTCCCTATATACTGTAGTTCACTACCTTTAACAGGAGTAAAGACAAATTGACACCAGCGAGTGGCGAGGGTAGCAAGCGGCGAGGAAGAGGACTGGTATAGTTTCAGCAGACAGTCAGCAGCGCAGCAGTAGCAGTATATCTCTACAGTTGTCCCCTGTAGGAGGGCTCAGCATGGGAACAGTGTCTGGGCTTTGGGCCCAGCTAGATAGTAAAGTTACCTTCAACATGTTGCAGAATGTTATTACTACGTAGAGCCACATAAGCAACTTCCTCAGAAGCATACAAACACACATTTTGTGCCTTTCTCTAATATGAGTTTTGAGTGTACATTGAGTTGACCCCAGTATCTCTCATGGGGAATATGTAGTCCGGAGTTGGCTGTATTCCCGCCAGTCTACTACTACAGACTACTTTGAGTTGGTGTTTGTGAACGCAACATGCATGAACATGCTATGCAGTGTCTCAGGGACGCAGTGACATCAGCCATCCTATGGTGCTAGACTGGAGGATCTTCATGTGACTTCAGCTTAATAACTAACTCCATTTGTTGTGGAATCATGAATACCTTACAGTCTGTCGTGCTCTGACTGGGCTCGGTATCACAGACTACCTTACCTGCCAGCACGTCCAGACATGTCTGTCTATGTGTTTGTGTGTGTTTGTGTGTGTGCCTGTGTATGTGTGTGTGTCAAGCGGACAAGGTGGTGGTGTAGTTCATCACACGATGAAGAGGAAGATTGACTACTGATTCCTGAATGGATGGTCTGGTGTGTCTACGTGGACTTCATACAGCAGCAGGCACACAGACAGGGCATCAGAAAGTACACAGAGTCCCGGAAACATGAGAGGGACATACTAATCGACTGCATGGACATATTATAGGCCCTCATCTGGGCAAGTTGAACTGGTCGCTCCAATGGCTAAGTGTTACAACACAGTGATAAATGGCCAAACATATCAACAACACAGCAGCCACCTAAACAGCCATAGTCCTTGTACTTTTCCAGAGTGAAAAAACACAGACCCCAACAAACAGAGACACATCACTATTACACAAGACAGGTATCCAGCCCTGAATATAACACACTGAATACAAACAACAGAACACACTGCACACAAACACACGACACACAAACAACAGATCACACGACACACAAACACCAGAACACACTACACACAAACACCAGAACACACTACACACAAACACCAGAACACACTACACGCAAACACCAGAACACACTACACACAAACACCAGAACACACTACACACAAACACACTACACACAAACACCAGAAAACACTACACACAAACACACTACACACAAACACACTACACACAAACACCAGACCACACTACACACAAACACCAGAACACACTACAGAAAAACACCAGAACACACTACACACAAGCACCAGACCACACTACAAACACCAGACTACACTACAAACACCAGACCAGACTACACACAAACACCAGAACACACTACAGACAAACACCAGACACTACACACACCAACACACTACACGACAAACACCAGAACACACTACAGACAAACACCAGAACACACTACACACAAACACCAGACCACACTACACACAAACACCAGACCACACTACAGACAAACACCAGACCACACTACAGACAAACACCAGACCACACTACAACACCAGACCACACTACAAACACCAGACCACGATACAGACAAACACCAGACCACACTACAAACACCAGAACACACTACAGACAAACACCAGACCACAGTACAGACAAACACCAGAACACACTACAGACAAACACCAGAACACACTACACACAAACACCAGACCACACTACAGACAAACACCAGACCACACTACAAACACCAGACCACGATACAGACAAATACCAGACCACACTACAAACACCAGAACACACTACAGACAAACACCAGACCACAGTACAGACAAACACCAGAACACACTACAGACAAACACCAGACCACACTACAGACAAACACCAGAACACACTACACACAAACACACTACACACAAACACCAGAATACACAACAGACAAACACCAGAACACACTACACACAAACATCAGAACACACTACACACTACACACACTACACACTGCAAACATCAGAATACACTACAGACAAACACCAGACCACACTACAGACAAACACCAGAATACACTACACACACTACACACAAACATCAGAACACACTACAGACAAATACCAGACCACACTACAGACAAACACCAGACCACGCTACAGACAAACACTAGACCACACTACAGACAAACACCAGAACACACTACAGACAAACACCAGACCACACTACAGACAAACACCAGACCACACCACAGACAAACACCAGACCACGCTACAGACAAACACTAGACCACACTACAGACAAACACCAGACCACGCTTACAGACAAACACTAGACCACACTACAGACAAACACTAGACCACACTACAAACACCAGACCACGATACAGACAAACACCAGACCACACTACAAACACCAGAACACACTACAGACAAACACCAGACCACACTACAGAGAAACACCAGACCACACTACAGACAAACACCAGAACATACTACAAACACCAGACCACACTACAGAGAAACACCAGACCACACTACAGACAAACACCAGACCACACTACAAACACCAGACCACGATACAGACAAACACCAGACCACACTACAAACACCAGAACACACTACAGACAAACACCAGACCACACTACAGACAAACACCAGACCACACTACAGAGAAACACCAGACCACACTACAGACAAACACCAGACCACACTACAAACACCAGACCACGATACAGACAAACACCAGACCACACTACAAACACCAGACCACACTACAGACAAACACCAGATCACACTACAGACAAACACCAGACCACACTACAGACAAACACCAGAATACACTACAGACAAACACCAGACCACACTACAGACAAACACCAGACCACACTACAGACAAACACCAGACCACACTACAGACAAACACCAGAATACACTACACACAAACACCAGAACACACTACACACAAACACCAGACCACACTACAAACACCAGACCACACTACAAACACCAGACCACGCTACAGAGAAACACCAGACCACACTACAGAAAAACACCAGAATACAATACAGACAAACACCAGAACACACTACAAACACCAGACCACACTACAGAGAAACACCAGACCACACTACAGACAAACACCAGACCACACTACAGACAAACACCAGACCACACTACAAACACCAGACCACGATACAGACAAACACCAGACAACACTACAAACACCAGAACACACTACAGACAAACACCAGACCACACTACAGACAAACACCAGACCACACTACAGACAAACACCAGACCACACTACAGACAAACACCAGACCACACTACAGACAAACACCAGAATACACTACAGACAAACACCAGACCACACTACAGACAAACACCAGAATACACTACACACAAACACCAGAACACACTACACACAAACACCAGACCACACTACAAACACCAGACCACACTACAAACACCAGACCACGCTACAGAGAAACAACAGACCACACTACAGACAAACACCAGACCACACTACAGACAAACACCAGACCACGCTACAGACAAACACCAGACCACGCTACAGACAAACACTAGACCACACTACAGACATACACCAGACCACACTACAGACAAACACCAGACCACGCTACAGACAAACACCAGACCACACTACAGACAAACACCAGACCACACTACAGACAAACACCAGAACACACTACAGACAAACACCAGAACACACTACACACAAACACCAGAACAGACTACACACAAACACACTACACACAAACACCAGAATACACTACAGACAAACCACCAGACCACACTACAGACAAACACCAGACCACACTACAGACAAACACCAGACCACACTACAGACAAACACCAGACCACACTACAGACCAACACCAGATCACACTCCAGACAAACACCAGACCACACTACAGACAAACACCAGACCACACGACAGACAAACACCAGACCACACTACAGACAAACACCAGACCACACTACAGACAAACACCAGACCACACTACAGACAAACACCAGACCACGCTACAGACAAACACCAGACCACACTACAGACAAACACCAGACCACGCTACAGACAAACACCAGACCACGCTACAGACAAACACCAGACAACACTACAGACAAACACCAGACCACACTACAGGCAAACACCAGACCACACTACAGACAAACACCAGACCACACTACAGACAAACAACAGAATAAACTACAGACAAACACCAGACCACACTACAGACAAACACCAGACCACGCTACAGACAAACACCAGACCACACTACAGACAAACACCAGAATACACTACAGACAAACACCAGACCACACCACAGACAAACACCAGACCACACTACAGACAAACACCAGACCACACTACAGACAAACACCAGAATACACTACAGACAAACACCAGACCACACTACAGACAAACACCAGACCACACTACAGACAAACACCAGAATACACTACAGACAAACACCAGACCACACTACAGACAAACACCAGACCACACTACAGACAAACACCAGAACCACACTACAGACAAACACCAGAATACACACAGACAAACACCAGACCACACCACAGACAAACACCAGACCACACTACAGACAAACACCAGACCACACTACAGACAAACACCAGAATACACTACAGACAAACACCAGACCACACTACAGAAAAACACCAGACCACGCTACAGACAAACACCAGACCACACTGCAGACAAACACCAGAATACACTACAGACAAACACCAGACCACACTACAGACAAACACCAGACCACACTACAGACAAACACCAGAATACACTACAGACAAACACCAGACCACGCTACAGACAAACACCAGAATACACTACAGACAAACACCAGAATACACTACAGACAAACACCAGATCACACTACAAACACCAGACCACACTACAAACACCAGACCACACTACAAACACCAGACCACGCTACAGACAAACACCAGACCACGCTACAGACAAACACCAGACCACACTACAGACAAACACCAGACCACACTACAGACAAACACCAGACCACGCTACAGACAAACACCAGACCACACTACAGACAAACACCAGAATACACTACAGACAAACACCAGACCACACTACAGACAAACACCAGACCACACTACAGACAAACACCAGATCACACTACAGACAAACACCAGAATACACTACAGACAAACACCAGACCACACTACAAACACCAGACCACACTACAAACACCAGACCACACTACAAACACCAGACCACACTACAAACACCAGACCACGCTACAGACAAACACCAGACCACACTACAGACAAACACCAGACCACACTACAGACAAACACCAGACCACACTACAGACAAACACCAGACCACACTACAAACACCAGACCACACTACAAACACCAGACCACACTACAGACAAACACCAGACCACACTACAAACACCAGACCACACTACAGACAAACACCAGACCACACGACAGACAAACACGTGTTCCTCTCAACAAAGGTGTTATAACAGGACATGTAGCAATGCACTGTGTGGCTGGTGGTCGGACTAAATCATCAGCCTCACTCTCACAGGGGAAGAGGAGGAGGAACTGTCTTACTCTCACAGGGGAAGGGGAGGAGGAACTGTCTTATTCTCACAGGGGAAGAGGAGGAGGAACTGTCTTACTCTCACAGGGGAAGAGGAAGTGTCTTACTCTCACAGGGGAAGAGGAGGAGGAACCGTCTTACTCCCACAGGGGAAGAGGAGGAGGAACTGTCTTACTCTCACATGGGAAGAGGAGGAGGAACTGTCTTACTCTCACATGGGAAGAGGAGGAGGAACTGTCTTACTCTCACATGGGAAGAGGAGGAGGAACTGTCTTACTCTCACATGGGAAGAGGAGGAGGAACTGTCTTACTTTCACATGGGAAGAGGAGGAGGAACTGTCTTACTCTCACAGGGGAAGAGGAGGAGGAACTGTCTTACTCTCACAGGGGAAGAGGAGGAGGAACTGTCTTACTCTCACATGGGAAGAGGAGGAGGAACTATCTTACTCTCACATGGGAAGAGGAGGAACTGTCTTACTCTCACAGGGGAAGAGGAGGAGGAACTGTCTTACTTTCACAGGGGAAGAGGAAGTGTCTTACTCTCACAGGGGAAGAGGAGGAGGAACTGTCTTACTCTCACAGGGGAAGAGGAGGAGGAACGGTCTTACTCTCACAGGGGAATAGGAGGAGGAAATGTCTTACTCTCACAGGGGAAGAGGAGGAGGAACTGTCTTACTCTCACAGTGGAAGAGGAGGAGGAACTGTCTTACTTCCACAGAGGAAGAGGAGGAGGAACTGTTTTACTCTCACAGTGGACGAGGAGGAGGAACTGTCTTACTTCCACAGGGGAAGAGGAGGAGGAACTGTCTTACTTCCACAGGGGAAGAGGAGGAGGAACTGTTTTACTCTCACAGTGGAAGAGGAGGAGGAACTGTCTTACTCTCACATGGGAAGAGGAGGAGGAACTGTCTTACTTCCACAGGGGAAGAGGAGGAGGAACTGTCTTACTTCCACAGGGGAAGAGGAGGAGGAACTGTTTTACTCTCACAGTGGAAGAGGAGGAGGAACTGTCTTACTCTCACATGGGAAGAGGAGGAGGAACTGTCTTACTTCCACAGGGGAAGAGGAGGAGGAACTGTCTTACTCTCACAGGGGAAGAGGAGGAGGAACTGTTTTACTCTCACAGTGGAAGAGGAGGAGGAACTGTCTTACTCTCACAGGGGAAGAGGAGGAGGAACTGTTTTACTCTCACAGTGGAAGAGGAGGAGGAACTGTCTTACTTCCACAGGGGAAGAGGAGGAGGAACTGTCTTACTTCCACAGGGGAAGAGGAGGAGGAACTGTCTTACTTCCACAGGGGAAGAGGAGGAGGAACTGTCTTACTTCCACAGGGGAAGAGGAGGAGGAACTGTTTTACTCTCACAGTGGAAGAGGAGGAGGAACTGTCTTACTTCCACAGGGGAAGAGGAGGAGGAACTGTTTTACTCTCACAGGGGAAGAGGAGGAGGAACTGTCTTACTCTCACAGTGGAAGAGGAGGAGGAACTGTCTTACTTCCACAGGGGAAGAGGAGGAGGAACGGTCTTACTCTCACTGTCACGCCCTGACCTTAGTTTGCTTTGTTTTCTTTATTATTTTGGTTAGGTCAGGGTGTGACAAGGGTGATATGTGTTTTTGTACTGGTTTTGTATGTTTATGGGATTGTTTACTATCTAGGTGTTTTGTATGTCTATGGCTGCCTAGATAGGTTCTCAATCAGAGGCAGCTGTTTATCGTTGGTTCTGATTGGGAACCATATTTAGGCAGCCATATTCTTTGGGTAATTCGTGGGTCATTGTATATGTCCAGTTGCCTGTGTCTGCACTAGTATTATATAGCTTCACGTTCGGTTTGTTGTTTTTGTATAGTTTGTTAAGTGTTCTTCGTCTTCATTAAAAAGGATGTATTCATCTTACGCTGCGCCTTGGTCTCCTCCATTCAACGAACGAAAGGACCAAGCAGTGTGAAAGGGAGGAACAGCGCTTAATGGAGAAATGGACCCGGGAGAAGGACGAGTGGGTAACAACCTGGGAGGAGATTGAGAGGTGGTCGATCGATCCAGAGAGAGTGCTCGTGCCCGCCTGGGATTCTATGGAACAGTGCGAGGAGGGATACAGGAGAATGGAGGAACGGCGACGATATACGGGTACACGGCTAGCACGGAAGCCCGAGAGGCAACCCCAAGAAATTTGGGGGGGAAGCACACGAGGAGATTGGCTAAGTCAGGTAGGAGACCTGAGCCAACTCCTCGTGCTTACCGTGGGGAGCGTGTTACTGGTCAGGCACCGTGTTATGCAGAGATGCGCACGGTGTCTCCAGTGCGCATTTCTTGCCCGGTGCGCAATATTCCAGCTCCTCGCATTGGCCCGGGCTAGAATGAGCATCCAGCCAGCGCTCCTGGTCTCCAGTATACCTCCATGGACCAGGATATCCTGTGCTGGTTCTGCGTACTGTGAGTCTGCACAGCCCTGTGCATCCTGTGCCAGCGCCCTGCATTTGCAGGGCAAGTATAACCATCCAGCCAGGACGGGTTGTGTCAGCTCTACACTCCAGACCTCCAGTACGCCTCCACAGCCCAGTACGTCCTGTGCCTGCTCCCCGCGCTCGACCTGAGGTGCGTGTCCCCAGCCCAGTACCACCAGTGCCAACACCACGCACCAGGCTTCCTGTGCGTCTCCAGAGCCCTGAACGCCCTGTTCCTCCTCCCCGCACTCGCCCTGAGGTGCGTGTCTCCAGCCCGGTACCACCAGTGCCGGTAACAAGCACCAGGCCTATAGTGCGCCTCGGCAGTCCAGTACGCCCTGTTCCTCCTCCCCGAACTCGCCATGAGGTGCGTGTCCCAAGCCCGGTACCACCAGTGCCGGCACCACACACCAGGCCTATAGTGTGCCTTGCCAGTCCAGAGTGTCCGGCGACAGTACCCAGTCCAGATCGTCCGGCGACAGTACCCAGTCCAGAGCGTCCGGCGACAGTACCCAGTCCAGAGCGTCCGGCGACAGTACCCAGTCCAGAGTGTCCGGCGACAGTACTCAGTCCAGAGTGTCCGGCGACAGTACCCAGTCCAGAGCGTCCGGCGACAGTACCCGGTCCGGAGTGTCCGGCAACAGTACCCAGTCCAGAGCGTCCGGCAACAGTACCCAGTCCAGAGCGTCTGGCAACAGTACCCAGTCCAGAGCGTCCGGCGACAGTCTACAGACCGGAACCTCCTACGACGGACCGCAGACCGGAACCTCCTACAACGGGCAGCAGACCGGAACCTCCTACGATGGGCCGCAGACCGGAACCTCCTACGACGGGCCGCAGACCGGAACCTCCTACGACGGGCCGCAGATCGGAACCTACCACGACAGGTCACAGTCCGGAACCTACCACGAAGGGTCACAGTGCGGAACCTACCACGACAGGTCACAGTCCGGAACCTACCACGAAGGGTCACAGTGCGGAACCTACCACGACGGGTCCCTCCAGTCCGGATCCGCCAGAGTCTCCCTTCAGTCCAGAAGCGCCACTCACCCCAGACTCAACCATCAGTCCAGTGGCATCCTCTAGTCCAGGGTCGGTGGTGAGGGTTCCCGCTGCAGAGATATTACGTAAGTGGGCCGAGTCAGAAGTGGAGCGGGGACCACGTCCCTCACCAGAACCGCCACCTCGGAGTTATGCCCACCCAGACCCTCCCATATAGGCTTAGGTGTGCGGCCGGGAGTCCGCACCTTTGGGGGGGTACTGTCACGCCCTGACCTTAGTTTGCTTTGTTTTCTTTATTATTTTGGTTAGGTCAGGGTGTGACAAGGGTGATATGTGTTTTTGTACTGTCTAGGGGTTTTGTATGTTTATGGGGTTGTTTACTATCTTGGTGTTTTGTATGTCTATGGTTGCCTAGATTGGTTCTCAATCAGAGGCAGCTGTTTATCATTGTCTCTGATTGGGAACCATATTTAGGCAGCCATATTCTTTGGGTAATTCATGGGTCATTGTCTATGTCTAGTTGCCTGTGTCTGCACTAGTATTATATAGCTTCACGTTTGGTTTGTTGCTTTTTATGGTTTGTTAAGTGTTCTTCGTCTTCATTAAAAAGCATGCATTCATCTTACGCTGCGCCTTGGTCTCCTCCATTCAACGAACGTGACACTCACAGGGGAATAGGGGGAGGAACTGTCTTACTCTCACAGGGGAAGAGGAGGAGGAACTGTCTTACTCTCACAGGGGAAGAAGAACAAGAGAGAATAGAAACAACAGGGAAAATACAGATGTAATTCTACTGTAACAGCAGAGCGGAGGAGAACTATGTTTTCTGCTTTTTGGTCAACCACACCACTATTTCCCAACATAAATGTCAAAGGTCCCACTTCCTCTTCAGTGTAACTGTGTATGTTATTGGGCAGGAGTACAGATCATATCCTAAATGTTACTAACAAACCTAGTCTACCCCACGACAGACAAAAGTCAGGATCTGAACAGCATACTCGAGGCAGTAGGCCTTATACACTAGTACCCTCAGGAGAGTGCAGCGCAGTGTAGTAATAATCAGGTCAAGAACTGGAGACCCAGATTAAGATCCACCCCCTTTCATAGTAAAAGTCAAACTGATCATCAGTTAAATGCTGGGTCTTATATATCAGGGAGTTCTGTGTGATGAAGAAATAAAATCCTGCTTGGGCTATTAGATGGTTAGTCAATTTTACCGAGTGACTGAGTAGAGCACAGACAGGCCATTTGAAAGCAAATGTGTGGAACCATTAGAATATGGTTCACTTCGCCACATGTTGTGGCCGTTTCACCGCAGTGACTTGTCGAAAGCACTTAGATTTCATCCTTGATGCAAATGCTCTACAAAATTAAGATTGTCAGCAACAGTTTGCGCGGCTTAACAATTGGAGGAAACTGCTTAGCTGCCGATATAAGAAGCGGAACTGCTTAGTATGAGAATAATACTCCTACAATGGATATCTAACTGAGAGACCGTGTGGCTTTCCCTACTGGAATGTGGCTAAGATGGTGTTAGGAATTTTATGAATAATGACTAAAAATATCCCCATTTTAAATAGAACTGTAACTAAGTAACCTTATACTCTGTTTTATTATATCTGATTAACAATATGAATTCATAAGTGAGGGATTGTGGAGCCTGAAACAGGGGGTAATTAAATAAAATAAATACCATTCCAGCCAGGTTGGAGAAGATTGGAAGTGTTGTTTTTTTTAAGTAAGCAGAAAGGGACAATAACCTATGGTTGAACTGACTCAACTTGGCTCTGGGATGTTTAGATAGATGATTTGATGTTCTAAAAATGTTTAGAATTGTTTAGAATTGATAAATAATAGGAGCTTCGCTATTCCAAACAGATGTGTTGGGTTACCTGTATGACCATTATACAAGGATTGTGTGTGACAGGTCTGAAATTACCTGTGGTAAGGTGCACTACTGTAAAACAAATAGAACTTAACCTTTTGAACTGATGTTGCAGGCGAAAGCCTGAGAAAAATCCAATCAGGAAGGGACACTTATTTAGAAAGCTCTGCGTTCCTATGCGTCCCTATTGAGCAGTGAATGTGATATCAACCAGATTCCTTTTTCTATGGCTTCCCTAATGTGTCTAGTGTCACAATACATAGTTTCAGGCTTTTATTCTGAAAAATGAGCCTGAACGTCAACATTGCGTCAGTGGTCAGCTGAAGTCTCTCGGAGTGTTTGGTGCGTAAAGGACAAATGCGACCATTGTTTCTCTCTATCCTACTAAGAAGCCACCAGTCCCGGTTGATATATTATCGAATAGATATTTGAAAAAAACCTTGAGGATTGATTATAAACAACGTTTGCCATGTTTCTGTCGCTATTATGGAGCTAATTTTTTATATTTTTCGACGTTTTCGTGACAAGAATTTCTGGGCGATTTCTCATCCAAACGTGAAGAACAAATTGAGCTATTTCGCCTACAAAACTAATATTTTGGGAAAAAAGGAACATTGGCTATCTAACTGGGAGTCTCGTGAGTGAAAACATCCGAAGCTCATCAAAGGTAAACAATTTAATTTGATTGCTTTTCTGATTTCCGTGACCAAGTTACCTGCTGCTAGCTGGACAAAATGCTATGCTAGGCTATCAATAAACTTACACAAATGCTTGTCTAGTTTTGGCTGTAAAGCATATTTTGAAAATCTGAGATGACAGGGTGATTAGAGCTAACAAATCTTTTTGTATCCAAATCCGGCTTTAAACTTCTTCACAGCAGTATCTCGGACCTGCCTGGTGTGTTCCTTGTTCTTCATGATGCTCTCTGCGCTTTTAACGGACCTCTGAGACTATCACAGTGCAGGTGCATTTATACGGAGACTTGATTACACACAGGTGGATTGTATTTATCATCATTAGTCATTTAGGTCAACATTGGATCATTCAGAGATCCTCACTGAACTTCTGGAGAGAGTTTGCTGCACTGAAAGTAAAGAGGCTGAATAATTTTGCACGCCCAATTTTTCAGTTTTTGATTTGTTAAAAAAGTTTGAAATATCCAATAAATGTCGTTCCACTTCATGATTGTGTCCCACTTGTTGTTGATTCTTCACAAAAAAATACAGTTTTATATCTTTATGTTTGAAGCCTGAAATGTGGCAAAAGGTCGCAAAGTTCAAGGGGGCCGAATACTTTCGCAAGGCACTGTATATCGAGTACCGGGAACATAAGGTTGAATATATTATTATGACCTGCTAGATCTACTGTCTCTTTTATATTATGACATTTCAGCTATATCTACTGTCTTTATTATATTACAACAGACCAGCTCTATCTACTGTCTCCATTTCACTTTGGCCATTGTTGTGGGCCTGCCCTCCCCTCAACCGCCACAATTAGGCTATTTCATGTGGGTTGGGGTGGGGCGGCAGACACACGCATCTCACATTTCATGACATTACATGTTTATATATTGCTTCTAAAATTTAAAAAAATCACAAATAATATTTTATATTATTAATTTCAAACAAGGGCATTAGTATGATAAGAACTTACCAGTCCAAAACGATGTCCTCTCCCATTCAAAAAATATTCCTCCACAATCGCTAAATGAATCGTCCTACAACAATCTCTGTCTCACTTTCCCAATCAATTTATTCTAAAATTGTGTGTACATCTGTATATCTAGACTTAGATTTAGCGTTCCCTGACTTAGTCACCAAACTGATTGATATATAAACAGCTGAATCTGCGCGTTTACCAAACAATGCAGTGCGTAATATGTGTTTCTTCTTCCGGTATGAAAATTCAATAGCGAATGACTCTCTTTACGCTGGAGCCTACTACATGGGTTGGTCTTGCAACACATAAACTTGACCTATTGCCATTTACCTCACCTCATTGGCTATCTACCCAGCTAGAATTCAAGACGATCAGTGGTCATTGGGTTAAAAGACAGTCAATCAACGAAACAGCAGGCAAATCATTGGTGCACAATGATGTCATGACTTGTTGTCTTCAAATCGTTTTCTTTCAGTCAATACGTCCCGCCAAATGGCCCATCAGGTTTGATTGTGTTACAAACAAACCAGTTGATTGCAGTGAAACCAAACATGACTGGAAAAGTCACGTTCTGTGTGGGTTATTTACCTGGAATGTATCGTCGAAAATGGAATGAGACGGAATTCACAACACAAGCAGTTCACAAAATGTTTCGTGTTAGGCTATAAACATGGATTTTATCAAACAAAAGATCATTCATTGTGTAACAATGAGCATTGGAATTGCAAACAGATGAAGATCATCAAAGGTAAACAATTTCTTTTAATGCAGTTTGTGATTATGTTATGCCTGTGCTGGTTAAAATTGTTGTTTTTTATGGGGCTCTATGCTCAGATAATCGCATCATATTATTTCGCAGTAAACCATTTGTTAGATCTGACAACGTAGTTGGATTGGCAAGATTCTAGGCTTTCGATACATGTGAGACACTTGTATTTTCATGAATGTTTAATATGATTATTTATGTAGCGATCACCGTATGTTGTGGAATTTCAGCCCGCTAGCGGGTTCCGTGCGCAGAGAGGTTAACCTTAAAATCAGTTCCATCAATAATTTAATATATGTTGCATAGTGTGGAATACCTTATCTACAGTAATTTATCACCCCTAAGAACTGAAACTTATTTATTTTCATTAATCATTTTAATGCTTATAAAATCACTATTTTTCTACGTAATTTTCTGCCCTATTGGCTTAAAATATCTCCTGTCCAAACATCAATGTATCATATCTCCTCATATACAAAATAGATTTTTTTCTGTTGTAATACCAAATCAATAATAGCCAATTCAAAAACTTCACAGCCAATGTTTTTAAAACAGAATCCTGAACCACTTTCTCTTTTCTCACTGGAGTTTATTTCCCCGCTCCCCATGATTTGTCTTTCCTCCATTCCACTTTTCCCTCTGTGGTTCAAACTATAATTATGTCCCAGAGCTATACACTCTATTAAAATTAATTTACCTTAAAACTAGTATTCCAAATGACCACAAATTCATTATCCAAATGGCCCTCCCCTGAGGCTGATCAGACCCCAAGAGATAGCCATGATAAGGTCAAAGGTCATACCACCCTTTTATAGTCATGTTCCATACCTCATTAGACATATTAAAGAACCCTTTATCCTTAAAATTTAAAAAACTTCACTTGTGTAATTAAAACTCAGAAAATAAAAACTCAGAAAATTCCATATGTGAGGCGTGCCCCTTTAAAATACCTTTGCACTAAAACAAAGTCCAAACAAATGTTTTATGTGTGTATATTTGCAAACCTTAATGAAAAAAAACTAAAGAAACTTCCAGGCCCTTTTCAATTTGGTCGTTTTTATTGCCTCAATCACACCCACTCTCCCCAAGATTATAGTCCCAGGAAACATCCAAAAGAGAGACAATAAAACTCCCATTCTCACAGGAAAAACACAAAACGCCTAACTAACATTCACTATGCTACATCGATTCAGAAACTCAAAAGTGAACTATAAACCAAACCTAATGATAATTCCTCTTTACCTCAAATCATTAATCATAAATTTTAATCAACGTCAATGTATATGTATACTTAACCTGTTGCGACGACTAATCCCGTATCCGGGAGCGTAATTATAGCCTCAAGCTCATTACCATAACGCAACGTTAACTATTCATGAAAATCGCAAATTAAATGAAATAAATATATTGGCTCACAATTTTAGCCTTTTGTGAACAACACTGTCATCTCAGATTTTCAAAAAATGCTTTTCAACCATAGCTACACAAGCATTTGTGTAAGAGTATTGATAGCTAGCATATCATTAAGCCTAGCATTCATCAGGCAACATTTTCACAAAAACAAGAAAAGCATTCAAATAAAATCATTTACCTTTGAAGAACTTTGGATGTTTTCAATGAGGAGACTCTCAGTTAGATAGCAAATGTTCAGTTTTTCCAAAAAGATTATTTGTGTAGGAGAAATCGCTCCATTTTGTTCATCACGTTTGGCTAAGAAAAACCCCCGAAAATTCAGTCATTACAACGCAAACTTTTTTCCAAATTAACTCCATAATATCGATAGAAACATGGCAAACGTTGTTTAGAATCAATCCTCAAGGTGTTTTTCACATATCTTTCGATGATAAATCATTCGGGGCAGTTGACTTTCTCTTCTGAACCAACTGGAAACGTGCATGCACCTGGAGATTTCGCAATAGTTTCGACGGAGGACACTGAGCGGACACCGTGTAAATGTAGTCTCTTATGGTCAATTTTCCAATGATATGCCTACAAATACATCACAATGCTGCAAACACCTTGGGGAAACGACAGAAAGTGTAGGCTCATTCCTCGCGCATTCACAGGCATATAAGGAGACATTGGAACACAGTGCCTCCAAAATCTGGCTCACTTCCTGTATGAAATTTCATCTTCGCCTGTAGCATTAGTTCTGGGGCACTCACAGACAATATCTTTGCAGTTTTGGAAACGTCAGAGTGTTTTCTTTCCAAAGCTGTCAATTATATGCATAGTCGAGCATCTTTTTGTGACAAAATACCTTGTTTAAAACAGGAACGTTTTTCATCAAAAAATGAAATACTGCCACCAGAGGTTCAAGAGGTTAAGTGAACATGCTACCCTTAGATACAATTAACCTGATAACATTATTATCTAAATGTAATACTTTTTTCCTCTGTAGCAAATGTCGTACATTTCTCAGTGTAAGAAATCAGTAATTTAATCCCAGGTATTTAATGAAAATGTAAACGTATTCTCCCATGGCTCCTTCAACTTACATATTCTAGATAACTTCCATCCGTCCCGGAAGAAGGAATCCTACTCAAACACATCAGATAATACAATGTTTAATTAAGTAAAATCAACACCTAAAGTCTACCATAACCAGTAACCAAATAAACAAACCAAGAATCAACCACCAGAATACATTATCACAATGTTTTACGATTCAAACGTTCAGATCTCCCTTTCTTACAGCCAAATATAGCCCAATGAACACCACAAATCAATGATGCCCACCTAGCGAATCTGTTGCTAGTTTTAGCACCTTTCTGACTACCCTGACGACATAGAGCTACATTTAAAAATGTATTTGGACATTTCTTATCAACATCTGAAATGTGACTCAAAACAATAATGCACACATTTTCCTTCTAAATGACACAAACCATTTTCTCTGTCACCCTCAGTCACAACCTCATTGCCGTGGCGACAAAAGTGCATTGTGAGTGATGTCATTAACAGGCGCTGAGTCCATGCCCAGACCGCAGCGACAGGTTTGATAAACCAAACCTAATATATCACATCTGTTGGATCTTGAATAGAACTTACAACATCAATCAACATCTCTCAATCAAAATTGTACTGTCAGAAGTACAGAAAAGAGTGTACCTGAATAACGGTCAAACCAATTTGAGTAACGTTATTGTTTATCCAACGTAATGACGCAGTTTTACGTTATTCCACACCAAATCTACCTGCCTCTAACAACTTACTCTGAAAATTAGTAGCCTACACAGCAACTAACTCTCTTCCTTACTTTCAGCATTTTAATTACGACTCCATACCCAATAACTTATTCAAACAGATAATTTAGTGAACAGACATCGTCTTATCTCAAATTTCGCTCCGTCCTTATTTTAAGTTGAATGAATTAGTCTTTCAATATGAACCAAACAAACTATTTAAAACGTTCCGTTTATATCTTATACAAACACTAGCAACTATAACTTTCTAGGCAAAACATACAAATAGTTTAAATACAATCAAAAAACTCACATTTCAGCTAGCACATTGGCTGAGAATCGAACCCGGGACTCCAGCTTGGAAGGCAGCTATGCTCAACACTGAACCACCAATGCTATGTAAATTACCAAGATTCTGTCCCTCAGTTAAATTACAATCTCGGTGGTGACGTTTGCAGGGAGTGTTACACTCCCGGGCGAAATGTCCAGTTTTGTTACAATTAAAACATTTGATATTTTTCTTTTGACTGCCTGTCCGTGCTGTTCATGGTGGACAGCATATCTTTTTACCTCCGCTAGAGTTGCCAACCCCCAACCCCCATCCCACTAAATTCTTTTTCACCACCTTACTGATTTCAACGTGCATTCCAGTTCCAAAGGCTACTCATGATAAGGGGTATTTTGATCACCCCCGGGGGCTGCTTCTGGCGTACCACTGTTAGCATTGAATACATATTTTAAACATTCTAGGTACTGACTGACTGTCTCACTTTCTCCCTGTCTGTATTCAGTTACATTAGACAAGTTGGCATGTCGGTGGTAATGTTCCGTTAGGTTAGCACATAATTCTGTCATTTTTGCTATGAATGGCTCCCCAGGTCCCGCGCTCCACTGTCCTCTCTTTCTACACTGTCACAATCTAAGTGTATATATTTCTATGATCTATGTATGTGCTGTTCACCGTTACCTAGTTACATTCTATGTGTATGTATATCTATGATCTATGTATGTGCTGTTTACCGTTACCTAGTTACAATCTATGTGTATGGATTTATACGATTCTCTTCCCTGGAAACGTATCTATAGCGTTGCTATCGACCGGACATTAGATCTCACTTCCACATCTATCAGTTATTAAACAGGGGACATACATCCCTGGTTAAACTCGGGTTGTATTTATCCAAATCTCACTTCGCAATTTTAAGTTTCCCTCCCACTCTTTGGATATTATTTCTTTCAGTATTGAATAGGTTCAGTCATTATGTTCACCTAGAATTACCCTGCCTTCTCACCAAGCCTAATTTATCCTCACCTGTTTTAATATATCTATCCGCTACTTTTCATAGTCAGACTACTTCCCATATACAGGTAGACTACTTAGGTTAAAACTTTATTTAGGTATGTCTTTTGAATTAATGGCTATCCTATTTGTACAAAACAACCGTCCTATCTAACAGAACTTACTATATCCCACCCTTAATAACCCTTCGGCTTGCAAAACCAGGATTTATTAACTCATGTTAGTGTCAGATAAAATACTGTGGACCCCTGAACCCTGGACCCCTGCTTATTAGTATAGGAAGGATTTGATATGGTTAGCATTTGTTTTGGCTTTGTTTGACTATTAGAAGTTTTATTTATTTAAATAGTATTAAATTTAACAGGGATATACAGTGGGGCAAAAAATAATTTAGTCAGCCACCAATTGTGCAAGTTCTCCCACTTAAAAAGATGAGAGAGGCCGGTAATTTACAACATAGGTACACTTCCACTATGACAGACACAATTTGAAAAAAAAATCCTGAAAATCACATTGTATGATTTTTTATGAATTTATTTGCAAATTATGGTGGAAAATGAGTATTTGGTCAATAACAAAAGTTTATCTCAATACTTTGTTATATACCCTTTGTTGGCAATGACAGCGGTCAAACGTTTTCTGTAAGTCTTTAACACACTGTTGCTGATATTCTGGCCCATTCCTCCATGCAGATAGATTCTCTAGAGCAGTGATGTTTTGGGGCTGTTGCTGGGCAACACGGACTTTCAACTCCCTCCAAAGATTTTCTATGGGGTTGAGATCTGGAGACTGGCTAGGCCACTCCAGGACCTTGAAATGCTTCTTACGAAGCCACTCCTTCGTTGCCCGGGCGGTGTGTTTGGGATCATTGTCATGCTGAAAGACTCAGCCACGTTTCATCTTCAATGCCCTTGCTGATGGAAGGAGGTTTTCACTCAAAATCTCACAATACATGGCCCCATTCATTCTTTCCTTTACACGGATCAGTCGTCCCAGTCCCTTTGCAGAAAAACAGTCCCAAAGCATGATGTTTCCACCCCCATGCTTCACAGTAGGTATGGTGTTCTTTGGATGCAACTCAGCACTATTTGTCCTCCAAACACGACGAGTTGAGTTTTTACCAAAAAGTTATATTTTGGTTTCATCTGACCATATGACATTCTCCCAATCTTCTTCTGGATCATCCAAATGCTCTCTAGCAAACTTCAGACGGGCCTGGACATGTACTGGCTTAAGCAGGGGGACACATCTGGCACTGCAGGATTTGAGTCCCTGGCGGCGTAGTGTGTTACTGATGGAAGGCTTTGTTACTTTGGTCCCAGCTCTCTGCAGGTCATTCACTATTTATCTTCTCATTTTTCTCAAGTGTACCTATGATGAAAATTACAGGCCTCTCTCATCTTTTTAAGTGGGAGAACTTGCACAATTTGTGGCTGACTAAATACCTTTTTGCCCCACTGTATAGATGGGTATAAGACATTTCAGAAAATCTATGTTGCAACTATCTATCAAAAGAGTGAAAGTTTGAGCATGTTTCCTTCCATTAGGCCTATGGGTTTTATCAGCATAAATTAGATTGAGCAATAAAAGCCCCACTTTTATTCCATAGGCTTGGATCTGCACTATGCAGCTATTGTAAGAGCACATTTTTCACTGGCTGTCCACTGGTTTCCAAAACAATGATTGATAGGCAGCTTAAACTTCTTGAATTCAACCATTATTGTGTTCAAATACATATTTAGATTTATGAACAGCCACCCAGAACAACCACAATCCGTAAGGCACAAATAGCTAAATGAGAGAGCAGCAGTGTGATTCACATCAATGCGCTATGTAGATATCAATAATAAGTGATATCCATATGCTGCAGACTACAAAACTGCTGTCATCTTTACCTCCAAGCATTTATTCAAGTTGGACAATCCTTGGATGCCGACAGCAGTTGCACCATTGGAAGACATAGTTTGGACTGTGGCCTAAAAAAGCCTATTCCTGCTCTTTTCCCACGATCCATCAAACACATTTGTGTGGTCAGACTCGCTCACGTTGAGCAAATTTAAACTTGTGCCTTTTTTCAATGCTGATTTGAATGTCATTGAGAAAACAGAGAAGTGTCAAATGTTTTTTGGGACTGTCCCAGTCTTAGTTACATTCGTAAAAAAAAAATCAAAAATATTGTGTCATTGAACCTGAAACAGTGCATCCTGAATGGCTGAAGGCAGCAAACAATGTAACAGACCATCTGTGATTTACAACCTGACAGTAATATTTGTTGGACTACCAAGAAATGTTTTGGTGAATTATCTATACTGAACAAAAATATAAACGCAACATGCAACAATTAAAAAAATGTTACTGAGTTACAGTTCATAAAAGGAAATCAGTCATTTGAAATGAATTCATTAGGTCCTAATCTATGGATTTACCATGACTGGGAATACAGATAAGGATCTGTTGGTCACAGATACAGTCGTTTCCAAAAGTTTAGAGAATGACACAAATATACATTTTCACAAAGTTTGCTGCTTCAGTGTCTTTAGATATTTTTATCAGATGTTACTATGGAATACTGAAGTATAACTACAAGCATTTCATTGGTGTCAAAGGCTTTTATTGACAATTACATGAAGTTGATGCAAAGAGTCAATATTTGTAGAGTTGACCCTTCTTTTTCAAGACCTCTGCAATCCGCCCTGGAATGCTGTCAATTAACCTCTGGGCCACATCCTGACTGATGGCAGCCCATTCTTGCATAATCAATGCTTGGAGTTTGTCAGAATTTGTGGGGTTTTGTTTGTCCACCCGCTTCTTGAGGATTGACCACAAGATCTCAATGGGATTAACGTCTGGGGAGTTTCCTGGCCATGGACCCAAAATATTGTTGTTTTGTTCCCCGAGTTACTTAGTTATCACTTCTGCCTTATGGCAAGCTGCTCCATCATGCTGGAAAAGGCATTGTTCGTCACCAAACTGTTCCTGGGTGGTTGGGAGAAGTTGCTCTCGGAGGATGTGTTGGTACCATTCTTTATACATGGCTGTGTTCTTAGGCAAAATTGTGAGTGAGACCAGTCCCTTGGCTGAGAAGCAACCCCAAACATGAATGGTCTGATGATGCTTTACTGTTGGCATGACACAGGGCAATCTTACTGGCAGAAATATCCTTGCCTGTGAAGCCCTTTTTGTGCAAAGCAATGATGACGGCACTGTTATGAACTGCCAGGCAGACTCCGACAGGACAGGACAAGGTGGAAGCAAACGAGATGACAGCTTGCTTCTGGCATCAAAAAACACAAACAAGAATCAGACACTGAAAGTAGCAGGAACAGAGAGAGAAATAGAGACCTAATCAGAGGGGGAAGAGAGAACAGGTGGGGAAGAGTGAAAGAGCTAGTTAGGGCAGATGTAGAACAGCTGAGGAATGAGAGACAGAGAAGGTAACCTAAAAAGACCAGCAGAGAGAGACAGAGTGAAGAGAAAGGACAGGAACAGACATAACAAGACATGACAGTACCCCCCCCCACTCACCGAGCGCCTCCTGGCGCACTGAGGAAACCTGGCGGCAACGGAGGAAATCATCGATCAGCGAACGGTCCAGCACGTCCCGAGAGGGAACCCAACTCCTCTCCTCAGGACCGTACCCTCCCAATCCACTAGGTACTGATGACCACGGCCCCGAGGGCGCATGTCCAAAATCTTACGAACCCTGTAGATGGGTGCGCCCTCGACAAGGATGGGGGGGGGAGGGACGAGCGGGGGCGCGAAGAACGGGCTTAACACAGGAGACATGGAAGACCGGGTGAACGCGACGAAGATAGCGCGGGAGAAGAAGTCGCACTGCGACAGGATTAATGACCTGAGAAATACGGAACGGACCAATGAACCGCGGGGCCAACTTGCGAGAAGCTGTCTTAAGGGGAAGGTTCTGAGTGGAGAGCCATACTCTCTGACCGCAACAATATCTAGGACTCTTGGTCCTACGCTTTTAGCGGCCCTCACAGTCTGCGCCTATTACGACAAAGTGCCGACCTGACCCCCTTCCAGGTGCGCTCGCAACGCTGGACAAAAGCCTGAGCGGAGGGGACGCAGGACTCGGCGAGCTGAGATGAGAACAGCGGAGGCTGGTACCCGAGGCTACTCTGAAAAGGGGATAGACCGGTAGCAGACGAGGGAAGCGAGTTGTGGGCGTACTCTGCCCAGGGAGCTGTTCTGACCAAGACGCAGGGTTACGAAAAGAAAGACTGCGTAAAATGCGACCAACAGTCTGATTGGCCCGTTTGACCGTTAGACTGGGGATGAAAGCCGGACGAGAGACTGACGGAAGCCCCAATCAAACGGCAAAACTCCCTCCAAAATTGAGACGTGAACTGCGGGCCTCTGTCGGAAACGACGTCAGACGGAAGGCCATGAATCGGAAAACATTTCGATAATGATCTGAGCCGTCTCCTTAGCAGAAGGGAGCTTATCGAGAGGAATGAAATGAGCCGCCCTAGAGAATCTATCGACAACCGTAAGAATAACTGTCTTCCCCGCTGATGAAGGCAGTCCGGTGATAAAATCTAAAGCGATGTGAGACCACGGTCGAGAGGGAATGGGAAGCGGTCTGAGACGGCCGGCAGGAGGAGAGTTCCCAGATTTAGTCTGCGCGCAGACCGAACAAGCGGCGACAAATCGACGCGCGTCACGTTCCCGAGTGGGCCACCAGAAATGCTGGCGAATGGAAAGCGTACCCCGAACGCCGGGGTGGCCGGCTAACTTGGCAGAGTGGGCCCACTGAAGAACGGCCGGACGAGTAGGAACGGGAACGAACAGAAGGTTCCTAGGACAAGCTCGCGGCGACGGAGTGTGAGCGAGTGCTTGCTTTACCTGCCTCTCAATTCCCCAGACAGTCAACCCGACAACACGCCCCTCAGGGAGAATCCCATCGGGGTCGGTGGAGACCTCAGAAGAACTGAAGAGACGAGATAAAGCATCAGGTTTGGTGTTTTTGAGCCCGGACGATAAGAAATAACAAACTCGAAACGAGCGAAAAACAGAGCCCAACGAGCCTGACGCGCATTAAGTCGTTTGGCTGAACGGATGTACTCAAGGTTCCTATGGTCAGTCCAAACGACAAAGGAACGGTCGCCCCCTCCAACCACTGTCGCCATTCGCCTAGGGCTAAGCGGATGGCGAGCAGTTCGCGATTACCAACATCATAGTTACGCTCTGACGGCGATAAGCGATGAGAGAAAAACGCGCAAGGATGGACCTTGCCGTCAGAGAGAGAGCGCTGAGAAAGAATGGCTCCCACGCCCACCTCTGACGCGTCAACCTCAACAACAAACTGTCTAGAGATGTCAGGTGTAACAAGAATAGGTGCGGATGTAAAACGATTCTTAAGAAGATCAAAAGCTCCCTGGGCGGAAACGGACCACTTAAAGCACGTCTTAACAGAAGTAAGGGCTGTGAGAGGAGCTGCCACCTGACCGAAATTACGGATGAAACGACGGTAGAAATTAGCGAAGCCCAGAAAGCGCTGCAGCTCGACGCGTGACTTAGGAACGGGCCAATCAATGACAGCCTGGACCTTAGCGGGATCCATCTTAATGCCCTCAGCGGAATATAACGGAACCGCGAAAAGGGACAGAGGCGGCATGAAAAGTGCACTTCTCAGCCTTCACATAAAGACAGTTCTCCAAATCGCACGTGCTGAACATGAATCGAGAGAGACGGTGAAAAAATCAGGATATCGTCCATGTAAACGAAAACAAAAATGTTCAGCATGTCTCTCAGGACGTCGTTAACTAGTGCCTGAAAGACAGCTGGAGCGTTAACGAGGCCGAAAGGAAGAACCCGGTATTCAAAGTGCCCTAACGGAGTGTTAAACGCCGTCTTCCACTCGTCCCCCTCCCTGATGCGCACGAGATGGTAGGCATTACGAAGGTCCAATTTGGTGAAAAACCTGGCTCCCTGCAGGATCTCGAAGGCTGAAGACATAAGAGGAAGCGGATAACGATTCTTAACTGTTATGTCATTCAGCCCTCGATAATCCACGCATGGGCGCAGGGACCCGTCCTTCTTCTGAACAAAAAAAAACCCTGCTCCGGGGGGGAGGAGGAGGAGACTATGGTACCGGCGTCGGCGAAACCGACAAATAATCCTCGAGAGCCTTACGTTCGGGAGCCGACAGAGAGTATAATCTACCCCGGGGGGAGTAGTTCCCGGAAGGAGATCAATACTACAGTCATACGACCGGTGTGGAGGGAGAGAAGTGGCCTTGGAACGACTGAACACCGTGCGCAGATCGTGATACTCCTCCGGCACCTCTGTCAAATCGCCAGGCTCCTCCTGTGAAGAAGAGACAGAGGAAACAGGAGGGATAGCAGACATTAAACAGGTTACATGACAAGAAACATTCCAGGATAGGATAGTATTACTAGACCAATTAATAGAAGGGTTATGGCGCACTAGCCAGGGATGACCCAAAACAACAGGTGTAAAAGGTGAACGAAAAATTAAAAAAGAAATGGTTTCGCTATGATTACCAGAGACAGTGAGGGTTAAAGGCAGCGTCTCACGCTGAATCTTGGGGAGAGAACTACCATCTAAAGCGAACAAGGCCCTGGGCTCCCTAACTGTCTGAGAGGAATGTCATGTTCCCGAGCCCAGGTCTCGTCCATAAAACAGCCCTCCGCCCCAGAGTCTATCAAGGCACTGCAGGAAGCAGATGAACCGGGCCAGCGGAGATGGACCGGAAAGGTAGTGCGTGATCCAGAAGGAGAGGCCTGAGTAGTTGCGCTCACCAGTAGCCCTCCTCTTACTGATGAGCTCTGGCTTTTACTGGACATGAGGTGACAAAATGACCAGCGGAGCCGCAGTAGAGACAGAGGCGATTGGTGATTCTCCGTTCCTTCTCCTTGGCCGAGATGCGAATACCCCCAGCTGCATAGGCTCAGCATCCGAGCCGGCGGAGGAGGGTGGCAGTGATGCGGCAGGTGGCAGTGATGTGGAGAGGGGAGCAACGGAGAACGTGAGCTCCTTTCCACGAGCTCGGCGACGAAGATCAAACCGTCGCTCTATGCGAATAGCGAGAGCTATTAAGGAGTCCAGACTGGAAGGAACCTCCCGGGAGAGGATCTCATCCTTAACCTCGACGAGGAGACCCTCCAGAAAACGAGCGAGCAAAGCCGGCTCGTTCCAGTCACTAGAGGCAGCGAGAGTGCGAAACTCAATAGAATAATCCGTTATGGATCGATTCCCCTGACATAGGGAAGACAGGGCCCTGGAAGCCTCCTCGCCAAAAACAGAACGGTCAAAAACCCGTATCATCTCCTCCTTAAAGTCCTGATACTGGTTAATACACTCAGCCCTCGCCTCCCAGACTGCCGTGCCCCACTCACGCGCCCGTCCGGTAAGGAGAGAAATGACAGGCGTGCGGGCTGCGCTCCTGGAGTAAGTGTTGGGCTGGAGAGAGAACACCACATCACACTGAGTGAGGAATGAGCGGCACTCAGTGGGCTCCCCAGTAACACGGCGGGTTGTTGATCCTGGGCTCCGGAGACTCGGAAACCCTGGAAGTGGGCGGTGGATCGAGGTGGAGTTGGTGAACCTGCCTTGTGAGGTCGGAGACTTGGACGGCCAGGGTCTCAACGGCATGTTGAGCAGCAGACAATTCCTCCTCGTGTCTGCCTAGCATCGCTCCCTGGATCTCGACGGCGGAGTGAAAAGGGTCCGGAGCCGCTGGGTCCATTCTTGGTCTGATTCTTCTGTTATGAACTGCCAGGCAGACTCCGACAGGACAGGACAAGGTGGAAGCAAACGAGATGACAGCTTGCTTCTGGCATCAAAAAACACAAACAAGAATCAGACACTGAAAGTAGCAGGAACAGAGAGAGAAATAGAGACCTAATCAGAGGGGGAAGAGAGAACAGGTGGGGAAGAGTGAAAGAGCTAGTTAGGGCAGATGTAGAACAGCTGAGGAATGAGAGACAGAGAAGGTAACCTAAAAAGACCAGCAGAGAGAGACAGAGTGAAGAGAAAGGACAGGAACAGACATAACAAGACATGACAGGCACATCTTTCTTTGCAGGTAACCATGGTTAACAGAGGAAGAACAATGATTCCAAGCACCCTCCTTTTGAAGCTTCCAGTCTGTTATTCGAACTCAATCAGCATGACAGAGTGTTCTCCAGCCTTGTCCTCATCAACACTCACACCCTTGTTAACGAGAGAATCACTGACATGATGTCAGCTGGTCCTTTTGTGGCAGGGATGAAATGCAGTGGAAATATTTTGAGGGACTCAGTTCATTTGCATGGCACAGAGGGACTTGCAATTCATCTGATCACTCTTCATAACATTCTGGAGTATGTGCAAATTGCCATCATACAAACTTGAGGCAGCAGACTTTGTGAAAATTAATATTTGTGTCATTCTCAAAACATTTGGCCACAACTGTACATAAAAAAAGGTAGGGGCGTGGATCAGAAAACCAGTCAGTATCTGGTATGACCACCATTTGTCTCATGCAGCATGACACCTTTCCTCGCATAGAGTTGATCAGACTGTTGATTGTGGCCTGTGGAATGTTGTCCCACTCCCATTGAATGGCTGTGCGAAAGTTGCTGGTTATTGGCGGGAACTGGAATATGCTGTCGTGCACACCCATCCAGAGCACTCCAAACATGCTCAATGGGTGACATGTCTGGTGAGTATGCAGACCATGGAATAACTGGGACCTTTTCATCTTGCAGAAATTGTGTACAGATCCTTACTGAAACATTAGGAAATGACCACGGATGAATAGCACATCAATGGGCCTCAGGATCTCATCATGGTATCTCTGTGCATTCAAATCGCCATCAATAAAATGCAATTGTGGTTGTTGTCCATAGTTTATGCCTGCCCATATCATAAACCCACCGTCACCATGGGGCCCTCTGTTTACAACAATAGACATCAGCAAACCACTCACCCACAACGCCATACGGGCGCCAACCACTGCGGTTATGAGGCCAGTTAGACGTTCTATTAAATTCTCTAAAAAAAACATTGGAGCCAGCTTATGGTAGAAAAATGTACATTCAATTCTCTGGCAACAGCTCTGGTGGACACTCCTGCAGTCAGCATGCCACTTGTCCCATCTGCCCCATCTGTGGCATTGTGTTGTGTGACAAAACTGCACATTTTAGAGTGGCCTTTTATTGTCCTCAGCACAAGGTTTAACAATCATGCTGTTTAATCAGTGACTTGATATGCCATACATGTCAGGTGGATGGATTATCTTGGCAAAGGAGAAATGCATACGAAAATGGATGTAAAAACATTTTTTTTATGGAATAGTATTTATTTATTTTCAGCTCATGAAACATGGGACCAACACTTTACATGTTATATTTTTATTCACTGTATTTTAGTCAGGCATTGAACTGCATCCATCTATTCTGCCAACAATGCCTTACTCTACATCATGGAATTTTGATTCGAATATAAACTATTTTTAAAACCTGGTTTTGTAGCATAAACTGGGAATTTTATATATTTTTTCTGATATTATGATTGTCTGTTTGTTTCATATCTGCAAAGCAGTTAAAAAGCTGTCAGTTCCACTATCAACCATGACAATGACCTGCTTCAGACCATTGTTCTCTATGTGCTGTCCTTTACTGAAGCCCAGTCAGCTGTTCCATATGCTCTGTCCTGCTTCACTAGTCTCATCTCATCTTCCTTCACTGTAAATGATAATAACAGTTATGGTCAATTTAAAACCTGTGCTAGGGTTAGTGTTTTGTATCTATTATGGATCCCCATTAGATTCTGCCAAAGCAGCAGCTACTCATCCTGGGGTCGAGCAAAATTAAGGCAGTTTATACAATTTTAAAAACAATACAATACATTCACAGATTTCACAACACACTGTGTGCCCTCAGGCCCCTACTCCACCACTACCACATATCTACAATACTAAATGAATGTGTGTATATATATATATATATATGTGTGTGTGTGTGTGTGTGTGTGTGTGTGTGTGTGTGTGTGTGTGTGTGTGTGTGTGTGTGTGTGTGTGTGTGTGTGTGTGTGTGTGTGTGTGTGTGTGTGTGTGTGTGTGTGTGTGTGTGTGTGTGTGCCAGTGTGAGGAAGGTAGGGAAATGACAATAACAGTCATGGTCAATATAATACCCGGACTAGGGTTATTGTTTTGAGTAAGGTAGGGAAAGAGATAATACTTGGGCTAGGGTTATTGTTTTGAGTAAGGTAGGGAAAGAGATAATACTTGGGCTCGGGTTAGGGTTTTGAGGAAGGTAGGGAAAGAGATAATACTTGGGCTAGGGTTAGTGTTTTGAGTAAGGTAGGGAAAGAGATAATACCCAGACTAGGGTTAGTGTTTTGAGGAAGGTAGGGAAAGAGATAATACCCAGACTAGGGTTAATGTTTTGAGGAAGGTAGGGAAAGAGATAATATTTGGGCTCGGGTTAGGGTTTTGATGAAGGTAGGGTAAGAGATAATACTTGGGCTAGGGTTAGTGTTTTGAGTAAGGTAGGGAAAGAGATAATACCCGGGCTAGGGTTAGTGTTTTGAGTAAGGTAGGGAAAGAGATAATACCCGGACTAGGGTTAGTGTTTTGAGGAAGGTAGGGAAAGAGATAATACTTGGGCTAGGGTTAGTGTTTTGAGTAAGGTAGGGAAAGGGATAATACCCGGACTAGGGTTAGTGTTTTGAGGAAGGTAGGGAGAGATAATACTTGGGCTAGGGTTAGTGTTTTGAGTAAGGTAGGGAAAGAGATAATACCCGGACTAGGGTTAGTGTTTTGAGGAAGGTAGGGAAAAAGATAATACTTGGGCTCGGGTTAGTGTTTTGAGTTTGGTAGGGAAAGAGATAATACCCGGGCTAGGGTTAGTGTTTTGAGTAAGGTAGGGAAAGAGATAATACCCGGACTAGGGTTAGTGTTTTGAGGAAGGTAGGGAAAGAGATAATACTTGGGCTAGGGTTAGTGTTTTGAGTAAGGTAGGGAAAGAGATAATACCCGGACTAGGGTTAGTGTTTTGAGGAAGGTAGGGAGAGATAATACTTGGGCTAGGGTTAGTGTTTTGAGTAAGGTAGGGAAAGAGATAATACCCTTGACTGGGGTTAGTGTTTTGAGGAAGGTAGGGAAAGAGATAATACTTGGGCTAGGGTTAGTGTTTTGAGTAAGGTAGGGAAAGAGATAATACTTGGGCTAGGTTTAGTGTTTTGAGTAAGGTAGGGAAAGAGATAATACCCTTGACTGGGGTTAGTGTTTTGAGGAAGGTAGGGAAAGAGAAGACATGTTAAGACACAGAGCAGACCAGAGCAGAGTAGGGCCACAGCTAGAGCCCTAGCCTTCCAGCGCATGTTTCACACCCAGCAAGCAGAAGTCACATTTAGCACCAGCATACAAGCCACAGACACAACAGTACCTCCCTCTCCCCACGCTTTCTCCTCCCTTTCCTCCTCTCCTGTCCTATCTTCAAAGACACCACAGTACCCTTCGTCTCCTCCCTCCCACTCCAGACTGCTCCTGCTGCAAAACAAACCCATTGGCTAGCGGATTATCCTAATACTGCATGTCTAGTGGTGTGTGTACACACAATCGTTCACTGGGCGGAGGGCAGGAGTGTTCCGGTTGGTGCACCAGCACAATACCTGCTGACAGCCAACCTTAATAGCCCACAGAGAAAAGAGCAAACTACAGACCACACACACACACACACACTTCCTCCTACCTGCCACTCTTGTCCTGCTCTCTCTGTTCACAAGTGTGTGTGTTTGGGTATTTGTGTGCATGTGTGAGTGCATTTCCATGTGTGTTGACTTAGAGCCAGTTGAGTGAGCAGCAGGTGCTGCAGTTGTCAGTTAACTGACTCTCTGTGTGCACTACTATACTCAACTCTACAAAGACACACTGACAAACTGGATCTCTACCTCCAGCCCTCCTCCTCTGGTCCCCTGCCAGCAGAGCAAGATGAGCCTCCACATCTAGTTCTCCAGAGACCACCAGACGCTCCTGTCATTAAGTGTGTCACTCGTAAAGACAAAACGGCATCTTTAAAGGTGGAATGACAGATCTTTAAAGGTGGAATGACAGATCTTTAAAGGTGGAATGACAGATCTTTAAAGGTGGAATGACAGACCTTTAAAGGTGGAATGACAGACCTTTAAAGTTGGAATGACAGGTCTTTAAAGGTGGAATGACAGATCTTTAAAGGTGGAATGACAGATCTTTAAAGGTGGAATGACAGATCTTTAAAGGTGGAATGACAGATCTTTAAAGGTGGAATGACAGTTTTACAGGTGCAGCCAGGACCATGTGAGTTAATGGCGGGACAATGAGACATGTTGCCATATTAACACACATCCCTATCAATAGGTGACACGGCTCAGATGGATGACTGTCAGGCCTGGGGCGGAGAGGGGAGACCAGCTGCTGGCTAACGGACAAACAGACAGACAGACAGATGGATGGACAGGCAGACAGACAAGACAAAGGCAGGCAGGCAGGCAGACACAAACACATGGTGTCTAAACAGAATGGAAGCCTGCTTTCATCACAGAGAGGAAACTTAAAGAGGCAGGTTAATAATTAGGCAGAGCTTGTGCAGAGTCACATCCACAAACTAACAATCTGTTGTTGGGACACACTAACCAGCGACATGGCATAACGGAATGTCAGTGTGTGTATGTGTGTGCGTGCGTGCATGTATGTGTGTGTGTGTGTGTGTGTGTGTGTGTGTGTGTGTGTGTGTGTGTGTGTGTGTGTGTGTGTGTGTGTGTGTGTGTGTGTGTGTGTGGTGGGGAATTTCCATCTTAATGACAGAGTGTGTTGTCTACAGGTGACTAAGGTGAGGCAGGGCTCCGTATAGATTAGCTGTCACAATGGTCAATGATTGAGCGAGACCCACCTATCTGAGAAAAGAAGGGCAAGGTAGCTCCCTATGTCCCATCATCATGTCATCTATCACTCCCCCATATCACCCATTCTGTACTCCATACCCAACAGCCCATAGTGAATTCTGGGACATCCTGTTAGTCTTTTACTGTATCCTCTCCTGATCACTTCTTTCATCATTCTATCTATCTCTCCCCTTCTCACACTCTCTCTCTCTTTCTCCCCCCCCTCTCTCTCTTCCCCTCCCTCTCTCTCGCTTTCTCTCTTCCCCTCCATCTCTCTCCCCTTTTCTCTCTCTCTCTCCCTCTTCCCCACCCTCTCTCTCTCCCCTTCTCTCTCTCTCTTCCCCTCCCTCTTTCTCTCTTCCCCTCCCTCTCTCTCTCTCTCTCTCTTTCTCTCCCTCTCTCTCTCTCCCACCCTCTATCTCTCCCCTTCTCTCTCTCTTCCCCTCCCTTCCCCTCTCTCTCTCTCTCCCCCTCCCTCTCTCTTCCCCTCCCCCTCTCTCTCTCTTCCTTTCCCTCTCCCTCAACTGACTTTCACTTTGAGCTCTTGCCTCTACAAGTTGAGAGCAGAAGAATGTGCCAGTCTGAAGAGAATGAAGGAGAGCCATCACAAATTAATTAATGTCTGCAGCCAAGTGCACTGGGCATCATTCAGGCAGGCACAGAGGCGGGCATGAAATAGCAAGTGCACACTGTGCTGGAGAGGAGAGACGAGGGGTGAGAGGAGGAGTTAACGGAGAGAGAGAGGCCTCTCGAGTGGTTCTTATGCTAATATTGCTAGATTATGAGGATGGTAGTCCAACATGGGAATAACACAGGACAGTCATCAGGCAAAAGAAGACAGTGAGTGAGTGTGTGTGTGTGCGTGTGCGTGTGCGTGTGCGTGTTTCACATGACTGCAGTAAGTTAGTTTTGAGAAAGCATTACCCATGCTGCTGTACTTTGATCACTGTCACATGAGAATTTACAAGACAAAAATAATTCCAGAAGAGGTGAATCATTATTCAGGGTCAGCTTGAGTCCATCTGGGAAGCAGTATTTTCACTGCTGATTTGACATAAAAGTCATTGTAGTTTCACACACATTTATACACACAAACATAACAATTATTTGCCTCTTCAGGAATTGTTTTTGTCGTGTAAATTCTCATGTGACAGTGATCAAAGTACAGCAGCATGGGTAATGCCTTTCTCACCACTCACTCACTGCAGTCATGTGAAACACGCACACACACTTTCTCTTGACCAATAATTCCTCTGTAATCCAAACATGCAGGTTATAGGAGACAAATGCTGATATATTCAGTCCATAATTATTATGTTCACTCCCATCGGCAGCTAAACCGCAATTTATTTTTCAATCTGTTTACTGTTAGCTCTGCACTGCAGCCATTTCGTCAGATGTATGTGTACACACACACACACACACACACACACACACACACACACACACACACACACACACACACACACACACACACACACACACACACACACACACACACACACACACACACACACACACACACACACACACACACACACACACACACACACACACACACACACACACACACACACTCCTTTCTTTCACCTTTGGTCACCCTTATTCTTCTCATTTTGACTGCTCATGAATTTATTCCATTTATTACTCTGCCGTTTTTTATGTCATGCCCCCTCCGTCCTTGACTTTTCCTAAATAAGTCTATATAACACACTGCCTCCTGACAGTAGGGCCTGCTCCCCTCAGTCCTTGACTTTGTCCTAAATAAGTCTATATAACACACTGCCTCCTGACAGTAGGGCCTGCTCCCCTCAGTCCTTGACTTTGTCCTAAATAAGTCTATATAACACACTGCCTCCTGACAGTAGGGCCTGCTCCCCTCAGTCCTTGACTTTGTCCTAAATAAGTCTATATAACACACTGCCTCCTGACAGTAGGGCCTGCTCCCCTCAGTCCTTGACTTTGTCCTAAATAAGTCTATATAACACACTGCCTCCTGACAGTAGGGCCTGCTCCCCTCAGTCCTTGACTTTGTCCTAAATAAGTCTATATCCTGCCTCCTGACTTTGTCCTAAATAAGTCTATATAACACACTGCCTCCTGACAGTAGGGCCTGCTCCCCTCAGTCCTTGACTTTGTCCTAAATAAGTCTATATAACACACTGCCTCCTGACAGTAGGGCCTGCTCCCCTCAGTCCTTGACTTTGTCCTAAATAAGTCTATAACACACTGCCTCCTGACAGTAGGGCCTGCTCCCTCAGTCCTTGACTTTGTCCTAAATAAGTCTATATAACACACTGCCTCCTGACAGTAGGGCCTGCTCCCCTCAGTCCTTGACTTTGTCCTAAATAAGTCTATATAACACACTGCCTCCTGACAGTAGGGCCTGCTCCCCTCCAGTCCTTGACTTTGTCCTAAATAAGTCTATATAACACACTGCCTCCTGACAGTAGGGCCTGCTCCCCTCAGTCCTTGACTTTGTCCTAAATAAGTCTATATAACACACTGCCTCCTGACAGTAGGGCCTGCTCCCCTCAGTCCTTGACTTTGTCCTCAATAAGTCTATATAACACACTGCCTCCTGACAGTAGGGCCTGCTCCCCTCAGTCCTTGACTTTGTCCTCAATAAGTCTATATAACACACTGCCTCCTGACAGTAGGGCCTGCTCCACTCAGTCCTTGACTTTGTCCTCAATAAGTCTATATAACACACTGCCTCCTGACAGTAGGGCCTGCTCCCCTCAGTCCTTGACTTTGTCCTCAATAAGTCTATATAACACACTGCCTCCTGACAGTAGGGCCTGCTCCCCTCAGTCCTTGACTTTGTTCTAAATAAGTCTATATAACACACTGCCTCCTGACAGTAGGGCCTGCTCCCCTCAGTCCTTAACTTTGTTCTAAATAAGTCTATATAACACACTGCCTCCTGACAGTAGGGCCTGCTCCACTCAGTCCTTGACTTTGTCCTAAATAAGTCTATATAACACACTGCCTCCTGACAGTAGGGCCTGCCCCCCTCAGTCCTTGACTTCGTCCTAAATAAGTCTATATAACACACTGCCTCCTGACAGTAGGGCCTGCTCCACTCAGTCCTTGACTGTTCCTAAATAAGTCTATATAACACACTGCCTCCTGACAGTAGGGCCTGCTCCCCTCCGTCCTTGACTTTGTCCTAAATAAGTCTATATAACACACTGCCTCCTGACAGTAGGGCCTGCTCCCCTCAGTCCTTGACTTTGTCCTAAATAAGTCTATATAACACACTGCCTCCTGACAGTAGGGCCTGCTCCCCTCAGTCCTTGACTTTGTCCTAAATAAGTCTATATAACACACTGCCTCCTGACAGTAGGGCCTGCTCCACTCAGTCCTTGACTTTGTCCTAAATATGTCTATATAACACACTGCCTCCTGACAGTAGGGCCTGCTCCACTCAGTCCTTGACATTGTCCTCAATAAGTCTATATAACACACTGCCTCCTGACAGTAGGGCCTGCTCCCCTCAGTCCTTGACTTCGTCTAAAATAAGTCTATATAACACACTGCCTCCTGACAGTAGGGCCTGCTCCACTCAGTCCTTGGCTTTGTCCTAAATAAGTCTATATAACACACTGCCTCCTGACAGTAGGGCCTGCTCCCCTCCGTCCTTGACTTTTCCTAAATAAGTCTATATAACACACTGCCTCCTGACAGTAGGGCCTGCTCCCCTCCGTCCTTGACTTTTCCTAAATAAGTCTATATAACACACTGCCTCCTGACAGTAGGGCCTGCTCCCCTCAGTCCTTGACTTTGTCCTCAATAAGTCTATATAACACACTGCCTCCTGACAGTAGGGCCTGCTCCCCTCAGTCCTTGACTTTGTCCTCAATAAGTCTATATAACACACTGCCTCCTGACAGTAGGGCCTGCTCCCCTCAGTCCTTGACTTTGTCCTCAATAAGTCTATATAACACACTGCCTCCTGACAGTAGGGCCTGCTCCCCTCAGTCCTTGACTTTGTCCTCAATAAGTCTATATAACACACTGCCTCCTGACAGTAGGGCCTGCTCCCCTCAGTCCTTGACTTTGTTCTAAATAAGTCTATATAACACACTGCCTCCTGACAGTAGGGCCTGCTCCCCTCAGTCCTTGACTTTGTTCTAAATAAGTCTATATAACACACTGCCTCCTGACAGTAGGGCCTGCCCCTCAGTCCTTGACTTCGTCCTAAATAAGTCTATATAACACACTGCCTCCTGACAGTAGGGCCTGCTCCACTCAGTCCTTGACTGTTCCTAAATAAGTCTATATAACACACTGCCTCCTGACAGTAGGGCCTGCTCCCCTCAGTCCTTGACTTTGTCCTCAATAAGTCTATATAACACACTGCCTCCTGACAGTAGGGCCTGCTCCCCTCAGTCCTTGACTTTGTCCTCAATAAGTCTATATAACACACTGCCTCCTGACAGTAGGGCCTGCTCCCCTCAGTCCTTGACTTTGTCCTAAATAAGTCTATATAACACACTGCCTCCTGACAGTAGGGCCTGCTCCCCTCAGTCCTTGACTTTGTCCTAAATAAGTCTATATAACACACTGCCTCCTGACAGTAGGGCCTGCTCCACTCAGTCCTTGACTTTGTCCTAAATAAGTCTATATAACACACTGCCTCCTGACAGTAGGGCCTGCTCCACTCAGTCCTTGGCTTTGTCCTAAATAAGTCTATATAACACACTGCCTCCTGACAGTAGGGCCTGCTCCCCTCAGTCCTTGACTTTTCCTAAATAAGTCTATATAACACACTGCCTCCTGACAGTAGGGCCTGCTCCCCTCAGTCCTTGACTTTGTCCTCAATAAGTCTATATAACACACTGCCTCCTGACAGTAGGGCCTGCTCCCCTCAGTCCTTGACTGTTCCTAAATAAGTCTATATAACACACTGCCTCCTGACAGTAGGGCCTGCTCCCCTCCGTCCTTGACTTTTCCTAAATAAGTCTATATAACACACTGCCTCCTGACAGTAGGGCCTGCTCCACCCAGTCGTTGACTTTGTCCTCAATAAGTCTATATAACACACTGCCTCCTGACAGTAGGGCCTGCTCCACTCAGTCCTTGACTTTGTCCTAAATAAGTCTATATAACACACTGCCTCCTGACAGTAGGGGCCTGCCCCCCTCAGTCCTTGACTTTGTCCTCAATAAGTCTATATAACACACTGCCTCCTGACAGTAGGGCCTGCTCCCCTCAGTCCTTGACTGTTCCTAAATAAGTCTATATAACACACTGCCTCCTGACAGTAGGGCCTGCTCCACTCAGTCCTTGACTGTTCCTAAATAAGTCTATATAACACACTGCCTCCTGACAGTAGGGCCTGCTCCACTCAGTCCTTGACTTTGTCCTAAATAAGTCTATATAACTCACTGCCTCCTGACAGTAGGGCCTGCTCCCCTCAGTCCTTGACTTTGTCCTAAATAAGTCTATATAACACACTGCCTCCTGACAGTAGGGCCTGCTCCACTCAGTCCTTGACTTTGTCCTAAATATGTCTATATAACACACTGCCTCCTGACAGTAGGGCCTGCTCCCCTCAGTCCTTGACTTTGTCCTCAATAAGTCTATATAACACACTGCCTCCTGACAGTAGGGCCTGCTCCCCTCAGTCCTTGACTTCGTCTAAAATAAGTCTATATAACACACTGCCTCCTGACAGTAGGGCCTGCTCCACTCAGTCCTTGGCTTTGTCCTAAATAAGTCTATATAACACACTGCCTCCTGACAGTAGGGCCTGCTCCCCTCCGTCCTTGACTTTTCCTAAATAAGTCTATATAACACACTGCCTCCTGACAGTAGGGCCTGCTCCCCTCCGTCCTTGACTTTTCCTAAATAAGTCTATATAACACACTGCCTCCTGACAGTAGGGCCTGCTCCCCTCAGTCCTTGACTTTGTCCTCAATAAGTCTATATAACACACTGCCTCCTGACAGTAGGGCCTGCTCCCCTCAGTCCTTGACTTTGTCCTAAATAAGTCTATATAACACACTGCCTCCTGACAGTAGGGCCTGCTCCCCTCAGTCCTTGACTTTGTCCTCAATAAGTCTATATAACACACTGCCTCCTGACAGTAGGGCCTGCTCCCCTCAGTCCTTGACTTTGTCCTCAATAAGTCTATATAACACACTGCCTCCTGACAGTAGGGCCTGCTCCCCTCAGTCCTTGACTTTGTCCTCAATAAGTCTATATAACACACTGCCTCCTGACAGTAGGGCCTGCTCCCCTCAGTCCTTGACTTTGTTCTAAATAAGTCTATATAACACACTGCCTCCTGACAGTAGGGCCTGCTCCCCTCAGTCCTTGACTTTGTCCTCAATAAGTCTATATAACACACTGCCTCCTGACAGTAGGGCCTGCTCCCCTCAGTCCTTGACTTTGTCCTAAATAAGTCTATATAACACACTGCCTCCTGACAGTAGGGCCTGCTCCCCTCAGTCCTTGACTTTGTCCTAAATAAGTCTATATAACACACTGCCTCCTGACAGTAGGGCCTGCTCCACTCAGTCCTTGACTTTGTCCTAAATAAGTCTATATAACACACTGCCTCCTGACAGTAGGGGCCTGAAATCCAGTCCTTGACTTTGTCCTCAATAAGTCTATATAACACACTGCCTCCTGACAGTAGGGCCTGCTCCCCTCAGTCCTTGACTGTTCCTAAATAAGTCTATATAACACACTGCCTCCTGACAGTAGGGCCTGCTCCACTCAGTCCTTGACTGTTCCTAAATAAGTCTATATAACACACTGCCTCCTGACAGTAGGGCCTGCTCCACTCAGTCCTTGACTTTGTCCTAAATAAGTCTATATAACTCACTGCCTCCTGACAGTAGGGCCTGCTCCCCTCCGTCCTTGACTTTGTCCTAAATAAGTCTATATAACACACTGCCTCCTGACAGTAGGGCCTGCTCCACTCAGTCCTTGACTTTGTCCTAAATATGTCTATATAACACACTGCCTCCTGACAGTAGGGCCTGCTCCCCTCAGTCCTTGACTTTGTCCTCAATAAGTCTATATAACACACTGCCTCCTGACAGTAGGGCCTGCTCCCCTCAGTCCTTGACTTCGTCTAAAATAAGTCTATATAACACACTGCCTCCTGACAGTAGGGCCTGCTCCACTCAGTCCTTGGCTTTGTCCTAAATAAGTCTATATAACACACTGCCTCCTGACAGTAGGGCCTGCTCCCCTCCGTCCTTGACTTTTCCTAAATAAGTCTATATAACACACTGCCTCCTGACAGTAGGGCCTGCTCCCCTCCGTCCTTGACTTTTCCTAAATTTTTTTCATAAGTCTATATAACACACTATATGCCTCCTGACAGTAGGGCCTGCTCCCCTCAGTCCTTGACTTTGTCCTCAATAAGTCTATATAACACACTGCCTCCTGACAGTAGGGCCTGCTCCCCTCAGTCCTTGACTTTGTCCTCAATAAGTCTATATAACACACTGCCTCCTGACAGTAGGGCCTGCTCCCCTCAGTCCTTGACTTTGTCCTCAATAAGTCTATATAACACACTGCCTCCTGACAGTAGGGCCTGCTCCCCTCAGTCCTTGACTTTGTCCTCAATAAGTCTATATAACACACTGCCTCCTGACAGTAGGGCCTGCTCCCCTCAGTCCTTGACTTTGTCCTAAATAAGTCTATATAACACACTGCCTCCTGACAGTATGCCTGCTCCCCTCAGTCCTTGACTTTGTTCTAAATAAGTCTATATAACACACTGCCTCCTGACAGTAGGGCCTGCTCCCCTCAGTCCTTGACTTAAGTGTAACACACTGCCTCCTAAATAAGTCCTTCTGTTCCTAAATAATATATAACACACTGCCTCCTGACAGTAGGGCCTGCTCCCCTCAGTCCTTGACTTTGTCCTCAATAAGTCTATATAACACACTGCTCCTGACAGTAGGGCCTGCTCCCCTCAGTCCTTGACTTTGTCCTAAATAAGTCTATATAACACACTGCCTCCTGACAGTAGGGCCTGCTCCCCTCAGTCCTTGACTTTGTCCTAAATAAGTCTATATAACACACTGCCTCCTGACAGTAGGGCCTGCAGTCCTTGACTTTGTCCAGTCCACAGTCCTGACCAGGCTTTGTCCTGAAATAAGTCTATATAACACACTGCCTCCTGACAGTAGGGCCTGCTCCCCTCAGTCCTTGACTTTGTCCTAATAAGTCTATATAACACACTGCCTCCTGACAGTAGGGCCTGCTCCCCTCAGTCCTTGACTTTTCCTAAATAAGTCTATATAACACACTGCCTCCTGACAGTAGGGCCTGCTCCCCTCAGTCCTTGACTTTGTCCTAAATAAGTCTATATAACACACTGCCTCCTGACAGTAGGGCCTGCTCCCCTCAGTCCTTGACTGTTCCTAAATAAGTCTATATAACACACTGCCTCCTGACAGTAGGGCCTGCTCCCCTCCAGTCCTTGACTTTTCCTAAATAAGTCTATATAACACACTGCCTCCTGACAGTAGGGCCTGCTCCCCTCAGTCCTTGACTGTTCCTAAATAAGTCTATATAACACACTGCCTCCTGACAGTAGGGCCTGCTCCACTCAGTCCTTGACTGTTCCTAAATAAGTCTATATAACACACTGCCTCCTGACAGTAGGGCCTGCTCCACTCAGTCCTTGACTTTGTCCTCAATAAGTTATATAACACACTGCCTCCTGACAGTAGGGCCTGCTCCCTCAGTCCTTGACTTTGTCCTAAATAAGTCTATATAACACACTGCCTCCTGACAGTGCCTGCTCCATCTCAGTCCTTGACTTTGTCCTAAATAAGTCTATATAACACACTGCCTCCTGACAGTAGGGCCTGCTCCCTCCGTCCTTGACTTTGTCACTAAATAAGTCCTATATAACACACTGCCTCCTGACAGTAGGGCCTGCTCCCCTCAGTCCTTGACTTTGTCCTAAATAAGTCTATATAACACACTGCCTCCTGACAGTAGGGCCTGCTCCCCTCAGTCCTTGACTTTGTCCTAAATAAGTCTATATAACACACTGCCTCCTGACAGTAGGGCCTGCTCCCCTCAGTCCTTGACTTTGTCCTAAATAGGTCTATATAACACACTGCCTCCTGACAGTAGGGCCTGCTCCACTCAGTCCTTGACTTTTCCTAAATAAGTCTATATAACACACTGCCTCCTGACAGTAGGGCCTGCTCCCCTCCGTCCTTGACTGTTCCTAAATAAGTCTATATAACACACTGCCTCCTGACAGTAGGGCCTGCCCCCCTCAGTCCTTGACTTTGTCCTAAATAAGTCTATATAACACACTTCCTCCTGACCGACAGTTGAAAGCACATTGTCCAGCTGATAATCACCTGGATAATTGCCTCGAACATAAACTATACCGAAACTAATTTCACACATATAACTGATTAAATTATTTAATTAAAGTATTATGGGGAGACAGAGGGAGAACGGTTGAGTTGATGAGTGAGGGGGAGCAAACGATTGTGAATGAAGAACAGAGGGGGCCATTCTATTGGTATTGATGATGAGTGATGAGGCTTGTGGAACCTTGCGTTGGCAATGGGAGAAATGTCACCATGGACAATTTCTTCACTTCACTGTCATTGGCGAACAAGTTGCTTGCAAAGAAAACAACTCGGCACTGTGAACAAAGTGAGACGGGAGCTCCCTCCCTCAGTGCCAAATAAGGCACCTGCACAGCCATTGCACTCCATAACGACGCGACACAACAAGAGGAAACCGGAGACGATTACATATTACAACCAAACAAAGGTATGTCAACGTGTGTCAAGCAAGTGAAAGGTACGAATATTGAGTCAACTGTTGACTCAAATATTGAGACAAGTGGATAACAGCTAAATGAAATCCAACTGATGCCATAGCGTGAAGACCGCGAGTCTTGACTGTGCGTCTTGGTAGTTGGGGTATTTGTATTTATGTTTATCGTTATAAAAATAAACTGTTACCGTAATACAACACATAGGCGTTCTGTTTCATAGTTGTAACAATGGCAATCCATTAATAAAATTGATTGAATACTTGAACAAAATATATATATATTTTTTTTTACATGTCGCCGGTAGCTACATAAAGTAATGAAAATGCTATTGTGCATTTAACAAGAGTATTCTAAAGTTACCCAAGGCCTTCATAAACACAACTAAATGATTATATGTGCGATGCTCATTAGCTTGGGGGGTCAGGTCTGTCGAGGCCCAAGGGCTCTCGTGTTAATCTGTCTTTTTGTTCAGATCCATCGATCCATTCAATATTCAGATCCATTCATCATCCCTCTTTTCTTCATACCTGTGTAAATAGGCCCCTCCTGGAGCAGCAGTGTCTGTGTACAGTGCATTCGGAAAGTATTCAAACTCACTGACTTTTTCCAGATTTTGTTACCTTACTGCCTTATTAAAAAACGGATTCAATATTTTTTTTCATCAATCTACACACAATAGCCCATAATGACAAAGTGAAAACAGGTTTTTAGAAATTTTTGCAAATGCATTCAAAATAAAAACAGAAATACCTTATTTACATAAGTATTCAGACCCTTTGCTATGAGACTCAAGATTAAGCTCAGGTGCATCCTGTTCCCATTGATCATCCTTGAGATGTTTCTACAACTTGATTGGAGTCCACCTGTGGTAAATTCAATTGATTGGACATGATTTAGAAAGGCACACACCTGTCTATATAAGGTCACACAGTTGACCGTGCATTTCAGAGCATGCATAGTCAAAACCAAGCCAAGAGTGAGTGAGTGAGTGAGTGAGTGAGTGAGTGAGTGAGTGAGTGAGTGAGTGATGTATGTATTGTATGTGTGCATGTGTCTGTGTGTAAAACAATATCCCCCCTCTGCTCTCAGACACACAGGAGTCTAAATTCTAACTGTGTTTACATCTGAGTGGATCTGATGTGGTTGAGTCTCACCCTGACAGAACACGCCACGACCCGGGTGCAGGAAGACGGTCGAGAGCAGAGAACAGGCTGGCCTCTCAACACAGAACCCAAGAGCTGCCGGGGAAATTCCATCTGAGCAACCAACGACTCAACCACTCAACGACATGGCTGCTCTATTTTCACCACAGGTGCTCCAGCTGTGTGAAGCCTGAAACTTACACCAGACATGATATCCAAGGCAATTACTGTTAGAAAAGAATGTTGCAGTCTGTAGGCTATATTGTGTGAGAGTGAATAGCTGGCCTGTTGTGCGTACTGTACGTGAAGTCTGAACTTTTACCAGACATGCTTCTTAAGACTATTAAGTGACATCAGAGATTCTGGAGGCTGGCGAGTCTATTCTATTGTGAGAGTAAACAGTGCAGCTGAGTTGAATACATCTGTGAAGTCTGAACCTGGTTGTTTCCTATGAAACGATAGCAGGGCTTCTGCGAGCTGTGCATGTTATTTGAGAGTGAACAGCGCAGCTGAGGTGATTGGAGGTCAAATCTAATTTGGGTTTTAATTTAATTGCAGCTTGAGATCAGGGTGAGTGGATCAAAGAAGGCACAAGGGAGAGAGAAGCAGCGTCTGAATGAGCAGGGCTGCAGAATGTGGAGAGGAATTCAATGGGTTGAGTTGATGATTGATGAATGGCTCAATCAGTTGGTGCTCGATTGTTTAGGTCTACATTCTAATGGGAGAATACATGACTCCTTGACCTGCATGGTCCATCACTGGTCAATCACACGTTCCAAAGATGGCCATGTAACCTTACAAACATCATGGTACTGGCAATCTACTCCTATATTCAAAAGTAGTGCACTATATAGGGAATAGGGTGACTATCGAGATACATCCCGTGTTGGATTTGATTAATTACTTGAGGCATTTCAGATGAGGCATGTCGACGCTTCCCTTTCTGAAAGTTAAAGTGGGAGTGGCAAGTGAACATTCACAGCCAAGATAATTGCTGAGCAAATATTCCCCAGACCCAGATAATCCATGTAAATTCTCCCTCCCTTTCTCACTTGTTTTATGATGATAATTCCCCTCAGAGAGAAAGCAGAGTGAAATGACTTTCTCTGAAGTAATCTCTCTTTCTCTCTCTATTCAGCACGTCTGCATATTTAGCAGCTCACTGCAAAGTAACCACAATCTTTTGTGTGGTTTTCTGGACCTAATCTGTTAAATTCCTACACCGAGCTAATCCTCAAACAGCATGTCGGGAAGAGAAAGGCAAACAAGCCCTGCGGAAACTGAGTTGACAGTCTGATCTGGACAAGGCGGTCTCACCTTAGACTAAACACCGACAGTAGCCTCATTGAGGAGGAGTGATTCTCATATCACTGACTAGCTTGCTCAATAACTACAGTAGTAGGCTATAACTGACTATTAACCAACTATTATACCTTTGCTTCTTCAAGCAGATATCAATGTCACTCTGTTAGTTACATCAGGGCCAATGCTAATGGAATAGACTAGAGACAGATGCAGACTTTGTTATTGTGCGATATTACACACGTCCTTGTAGCAACAGGCATGACTTGTTGAGTGGACTTTGATCAGTCAACATAGACAGTTTATAACCGTGTAACCTGAATGTCTGTCTGCTGGCACTTGTGGTGAGGTTTAGAGTAGCCGGTCTCCACTACAACTATTATGTCATACTGAAGTGGACATGATGTGGGTTGTGGTTGCAGAGATCAGATGAATGCTCTCCATCGCTCCAGAAAAGGCTGTTTGGTATCACATTCACTGCTGATAATGAACACTCCTTACTGTGGTGTGCACTGTAAAAGTAAATGATGGTGATGAGGAGGAGGATGAAGATGGGGAAGATAAGGAGGAGGACGAGGATGAGGCGGGGTTTATTGAATCGTAGCCTATGCATTATGACTGTAAACTATGATCATCTAAAATGTTGCAACACTATTATTACACAGTTATTACTACAAACATGGCATCAAGTTGCAAGTAGCTGTAAAACTGAGGTTAGGACACATTTGGTCCACACTGGTGAGTAACAGGTGTAAAACACATTTAGACAGAGTTCTGTGAATAATACAGATTCAACACTACACAGACACACGTTGCTTGCTGCATGTTGCTACCTTATTGTCAGCCAGTCTCTTACCTCCAAAAAGGTGAGGCGAAAGGTGTGCTGGTAATGATCCAATCAACAACCGGGGACCCCCTAACCCCCCGCTGGACCTGTCCCTCTCTGCCTCCGGGGTGCTGCTGCCAGACTCCTGTGAGCTGTAGGCTCCACTGCTGTTAGGGATGTTGATGCCTGACTGGGGTCTTGGCCCTGACCCTCCAGAATTGCCTCCCACGGACCTCGTCCTGTGGCCAATGTGTTGACTGGAGGTCGCTGTGGTTCCCGAGGCCCCGTGAGCCGACTGGCCGTACGCGTGATAGCTCATTGCCATCGCTGCAGTCCTACCGTTCCCATTGCTGGTAGTAGAGGTGCTCGAAGGTAGATCCGAGCCCGAGTAAGCCCTGGTCCGTCCGTTAGCGGCTGGGCTGCTCTGCTTAGCCCCCATGTCGGTCGCTGGTGCCAACACACGTCGACAGATTTCCCGTCGACAGAATTATTAAAGGGCTCGTGCAGCACGGTGGCGGTCAGTGAGTGTGCCACATTTAAAACGCAAAGGGACACAAACACACGACCACCCAGTCCAAGGCAGTGTTTAAAAGAAAAATACCAAAAGTGGAAATTATACGTCGTTACGACCCCAATGACAGGTTGAAAATGTCAATGAATAAAAGTAACTGACAGCGATGCAAAACAACGGTTTGGAATGCTGTCCTTACGGTGCGCTAAAACAAAGTAAATACGCTTGACATTAAAACTTTGCGAATAGTTCAGAACATGTCACGAACATAATCCAGAATAAGTAATTGTAGCCATTTTGCAGTTATCGAATCTTTCCTCGTCCCGGTTGCTTGTTTTGGATTAATATGCTTTGACTTGTTTTCTGAATAACAGTCCGCCATATGTCCTCTCTATCATACGAAAGTAAAGAGCCACGCTCCCCACGCTTCCTTGTTAGCCGACCGCAGGCAGTCACAGTGAAACTATTATAATGTAGGAGGAAGTGATAGAGGGAAGGGGATGACAGAAACAGCAGAGCAGAAACGACAATAGCCGGGACGGGGCTACGTGCGCACAGCACTGAGCACTGACTTGGTTGCCGAGTGAGTCGAGTTTGGAGGCGGATCCTCTGTCCTTGTGCGTCAGGTTACGTCAGCACCAGCAGTGCACAAGCCAAGCGACATCAATAACAAGAGCAAGCCTCACTCAGGAGTGGCAAGTCTGGGCAATAGGATCAAGGACAGTGGGAAAGGACTGAGGATACTTTTAGTACCTGTTAAAATTATACGCATTTGTTGCTGGAAACGAGACACAAATAGATCTAGGCAAACCTGCAAACTCAGTCATGGTTCATGTCCCTCTTATAAAACATAATAAACCATAGACTCTAGGAATAAACTGATAAACTACAGTTTCAAGAATCCATTCACATGCAGAACATTCAATTATTTTTGGTGACATTTATTGCATAGGCCTACAGCCATAATTATCTAGAATAGTAGGTCAGATGTAACCCAGTTAAGACATGACTGGCATGTAACCTACAAAGGGTTAATCCAGGATCAAAATAACCTATGCCACAACATTTTGCATATCATTGTCTGGAACAAGTAAAACATTATACAATGTTTCAATTTGTTGATGATGTCACAATGACGATGATGATGTCACATATTTCTTGTTGATTCATATTTGGTTCTATTCAATTAAGTACACATAAAGCCATTTTTTTAAAGACATTACACATAATCAACATTATTGCAAGCACATATTTTGAAAACTATAATCCCAGTGTCTACATGCATAGAGAATGGTGCAATATATTTATTAAGCACATCGACAGATTTTTCCCATAGTCGGCTCGGTGATTCAAACCAGCGAAACATATCAGTGTGCTCTTTCTCTCTCTGTCAGTATTCTCTCCATATTATCCGCAACAGCAGAGTTCAGATAGCAGTACAGTCAGTACAGAATTGGCATATTTAGGGCTAGGTGTTCCGTCAGCACAATTCAAATAAATAATTTAAAAAATTATGGATATTAAACATCTAGGTACATACACGTCTTATATTGGTTAAAAGCTTAGATTTTTGTTAATCTAACTGCATTGTCCGATTTACAATAGGCTTTACAGTGAAAGCATGCCATGTGATTGAGGATGGCGCCCCACATCAACATATTTTTCAACCAGCACAGGCTTCATAAAATCACAAATAACGATTAAATAATCACTTACTTTTTGAAATTCTTCCTCTGATTTGCAATCCAAAGGGTCCCAGCTACAACATACATGGTCGTTTTGTTAGATAAAATCCTTCTTTATATCCCCAAAAGTCTGTCTAGTTGGCGCCATCGATTTTAGTTCAACATGCAGAGAAAGGAATCCAAAAAGCTACCTCTAGACTTTGTTAAAACAAGTCAAACTACATTTCTATTGAGTTATTGAGCAGGTGCTTTTATCAAGAGTGACTTTACAGTCATAGTAAGTACATTTTTCCTTCATAAAGTAGTTATCAGCAAAGTTGGCGCAAGTAAGGGTCTTGTACATGTGGGCTACTGTGGCTGTATGCCTTGGTTTAGCCAACTGACTACATGTACAATTAGACACATACTGTCACGCCTTGGTCTTAGTATTTTGTGTTTTCGTTAATTAGTTGGTCAGGCCAGGGTGTGACATGGGTTTATGTTGTTGTATTTCGTAGTGGGGTTTTTTAGTTATTGGGATTGCGGCTGAGTAGGGGTGTTGCATAGGTTTGGCTGCCTGAGGCGGTTCTCAATCAGAGTCAGGTGATTCTCGTTGTCTCTGATTGGGAACCTTATTTAGGTAGACTGGGTTTCACTTTGTATTTCGTGGGTGAATGTTCCTCTCTGTGTAGTTTCACCAGATAGGCTGTATTTAGGTTTCACGTTCCGTTTTGTTGTTTTGTATTTGTCTCAGTATTTTCATGTAATCTTCATTTGTTTTCATTAAAAAACATGAGTAACCAACACGCTGCATTTCGGTCCGACTTTCTTGCGACAAACGAAGAACGCCGTTACACATACACATACGCATTCGGAAAGTATTCAGACCACTTGACTTTCTCCACATTTTATTGCGTTACATTCTTATTCAAAAATTGATTAAATAATCACAAATCTTCATCAATTTACACACAATACCCCATAATGACAAAGTGAAAACAGGTTTTTAAACATTTATGCAAACAGAAATACCTTATTTACATGTAACTAGACCCTTTGCTATGAGACTCTAAATTGAGCTCAGGTGCATCCTGTTTCCATTGATCATCCTTGAGGCGTTTCTACAACTTGATTGGAGTCCACCTGTGGTAAATTCAATTGATTGGACATGATTTGGAAAGGCACACAGCTGTCTATATAAAGGTCTCACAGTTGACAGTGGATGTCAGAGCAAAAACCAAGCCATGAGGTCGAAAGAATTGTCCTTAGAGTTCCGAGACAGGATTGTGTCGAGGTAGAGATCTGTACCTCGTACAACAAAAAAAACTGCAGCATTGATGGTCCCCAAGAACACAGTGGTCTCCATCATAATTAAATGGAAGATGTTTGGAACCACAAAGACTCTTCCTAGAGCTGGCCGACAGGCCGACAGCCCGCTTGGAGTTTGCCAAAAGGCACCTAAAGGACTCAGACCATGAGAAACAAGATTCTCTGGTCTGATAAAACCAAGATTGAACTATTTTGCCTCGTTGGACTAGTAACCGGCGTTGGACTAGTAACCGGAAGGTTGCAAGTTCAAACCCCCGAGCTGACAAGGTACAAATCTGTCGTTCTGCCCCAGAACAGGCAGTTAACCCACTGTTCCTAGGCCGTCATTGAAAATAAGAATTTGTTCTTAACTGATTTGCCTAGTTAAATAAAGGTTAAAAATGCTGTGGGGATGTTTTTCAGCGGCAGGGACTGGGAGACTAGTCAGGGTCAAGGGAAAGATGAACGGAGCAAAGTGCAGAGAGATCCTTTATGAAAACCTGCTCCAGAGCGCTCAGGACCTCAGACGGGGGTGAAAGTTCACCTTCCAAGAGGACAACAACCCGAAGCACACAGCCAAGACAATGCAGGAGTGACTTCGGGACAGGTCTCTGAATGTCCAAATCTAACATCTCTGGAGAGACCTGAAAATAGCTGTGCAGCGACGCTCCCCATCCAACCTGACAGAGCTTGAGAGATTCTGCAGAGAAGAATGGGAGAAACTCCCCAAATACAGGTGTGCCAAGCTTGTAGCATCATACCAAAGAAGACTTGAGGCTGGAATCGCTGCCAAAGGTGCTTCAACAAAGTCCTGAGTAAAGGGTCTGAATACTTATGTAAATGTAATATTTCAGTTGACATTTTTCAAAATAAATTTGCAAAATTTTCAAAAAACCTGTTTTAGCTTTGTCATTGTTTGTAGATTTATGAGGGAAAATAACAATTTAATCAATTTTACAATAAGGCTGTAACGTAACAAAATGTGGAAAAAGTCAAGGGGTCTGAATACATTCCGAATACACTGTACCTCTGCAGTCGTGGTTACAGTTAATGATGAGTTTGCTGTATAGTTAGACATTAACTGAAACAGATTTAATGTAGCTTATCAGTGGACATTTTAGGGAAGGAATTTGTTGCAACCCGAATGGCACCCTATTCTCTATAGTACACTACTTTGACCAGGGACCTAGTGCACTATGTAGGGAATAGAATGTCATTTGGGACACAACAATTAAATACAGTGAAGGAGAACCTCTCCTCAGCATTGACACTCAACCATGAACTAACTGTACAGTAAGTCCTCACATTTCCTTATCTAAAACAGGCTGATTGTCTCCTTCTCCCTCTCTCCGAGCTGAAGGCGGATTCCTCTTAGCTGTTGTGGAGGAAATTCCTCGAATTGCAGCAGTTGCATTCCACCATTCAGCAATCAAACGCCTTCACAGGAGAATATTCTGCCTGCCTCAGAGACAAAGAGAGAGAGAGAGACAGAGAGAAAGAGAGTCTTTAAATAGACCAAAAATAAATCATGTTCTGACCTAAGTACAGCATGGTGAGCAGTTAGCTGGCTAATGAAAATACTAATTCTTATCCCGCCTCTTCCCGTCTCAGAATAGCCCTCTCTACCTGTCAATCAATCGATGGTCATGCTGCAGGATTTCCACGGTAACCCTCTGTCATTATGTTCAACGTGATGTTGTGATCAGAGGGAGAGGGAGGGAGGTCACTCAGAGTTGTTACCCAGACAATCAGGTCATTGAAATTCATCATCTTAAAGTGGCAAAATTAACAACTCTCACTGGGTTTTGTATAGTGAGATCCAAATCAGTGTCACTTTAAATAGTGTTACTTTATACATATAGTGTGCACTTACAGTGGGGAGAACAAGTATTTGATACACTGCCAATGTTGCAGGTTTTCCTACTTACAAAGCATGTGAAGGTCTGTCATTGTTTTAATCATGGGTACACTTCAACTGTGAGAGACGGAATCTAAAACAAAAATCCAGAAAATCACATTGTATGATTTTTAAGTAATTAATTTGCATTTTATTGCATGAAATAACTATTTGATCACCTACCAACCAGTAAGAATTCCGGCTCTCAATGACCTGTTAGTTTTTCTTTAAGAAGCCATCCTGTTCTCCACTCATTACCTGTATTAACTGCACCAGTTTGAACTCGTTACCTGTATAAAAGACACCTGTCCACACACTCAATCAAACAGACTCCAACCTCTCCACAATGGCCAAGACCAGAGAGCTGTACAAGGCTGGGATGGGCTACAGGACAATAGGCAAGCAGCTTGGTGAGAAGGCTTGATCTGTTGGCGCAATTATTAGAAAAGGGTAGAGGTTCAAGATGACGGTCAATCACCCTCGGTCTGGGGCTCCATGCAAGATCTCACCTCATGGGGCATCAATGATCATGAGGGAGGTGAGGGATCAGCCCAGAACTACACGGCAGGACCTGGTCAATGACCTGAAGAGAGCTGGGACCACAGTCTCAAATGAAACCATTAGTAACACACTACCCCGTCATCGATTAAAATCCTGCAGCGCACGCAAGGTCTCCCTGCTCAAGCCAGCGCATGTCCAGGCCCATCTGAAGTTTGCCAATGACCATCTGGATGATCCAGAGGAGGAATGGGAGAAGGTCATGTGGTCTAATGAGACAAAATAGAGCTTTTTGGTCTAAACTCCACTCGCCGTGTTTGGAGGAAGAAGAAGGATGAGTACAACCCCAAGAACACCATCCCAACCGTGAAGCATGGAGGTGGAAACATCATTCTTTGGGGATGCTTTTCTGCAAAGGGGACAGGATGACTGCACCGTATTGAGGGGAGGATGGATGGGGCCATGTATCGCGAGATCTTGGCCAACAACCTCCTTCCCTCAGTAAGAGCATTGAAGATGGGTCGTGGCTGGGTCTTCCAGCATGACAACGACCTGAAGCACACAGCCAGGGCAACTAAGGAGTGGCTCCGTACGAAGCATCTCAAAGTCCTGGAGTGGCCTAGCCAGTCTCTAGACCTGAAACCAATAGAAAATCTTTGGAGGGAGCTGAAAGTCCATATTGCCCAGCGACAGCCCCAAAACCTGAAGGATCTGGAGAAGGTCTGTAGGGAGGAGTGGGCCAAAATCCCTGCTGCAGTGTGTGCAAACCTGGTCAAGAACTACAGGAAACGTATGGTCTCTGTAATTGCAAATAAAGGTTTCTGTACCAAATATTAAGTTCTGCTTTTCTGATGTATCAAATACTTGTGTCATGCAATAAAATGCAAATTAATTACTTAAAAATCATACAATGTGATTTTCTGTATTTTTGTTTTAGATTCCGTCTCTCACAGTTGAAGTGTACCTATGATAAAAATGACAGACCTCTACATGCTTTGTAAGTAGGAAAACCTGCAAAATCAGCAGTGTATCAAATACTTGTCCTCCCCACTGTATGTACGTCTATGCATGCATAAAGTTTTTGGGCATATAGAATGCATGACAGACAATCTAATTTCACCAGAAAACCTCAATGGGGCTGTTTTGTCTGAGAGATATGCAGCAGAAGTTGCATCAGAACCCTATAGAATCATTCTGAGACATAGATCAGAGCCATATAGATGCATTCTGAGACACAAAAGAACCACATTTTAAATGTTTTTATTTGATTTAACCTTTATTTAACTAAGCAAGACAGTTAAGAATGAAGTATTATTCACAATGACAGCCTTCACCATAGATCCATTATGAGACACATCAGAACCATATAGATCCATTATGAGACACATCAGAACATATAGATCCATTATGAGACATACATCAGAACATATAGATCCATTCTGAGACACACCAGAACCCTATAGATCCATTCTGAGACACATCAGAACATATAGATCCATTCTGAGACACATCAGAACCCTATAGATCCATTCTGAGACACATCAGAACATATAGATCCATTATGAGACACATCAGAACCCTATAGATCCATTCTGAGACACATCAGAACATATAGATCCATTATGAGACACATCAGAACCCTATAGATCCATTCTGAGACACATCAGAACATATAGATCCATTATGAGACACATCAGAACCCTATAGATCCATTCTGAGACATACATCAGAACCCTATAGATCCATTCTGAGACATACATCAGAGCATATAGATCTTTTCAGAGACACATCAGAACCCTATAGATCTTTTCAGAGACACATCAGAACCCTATAGATCCATTCTGAGACACATCAGCACCATATAGATCCATTCTGAGACACATCAGAACCATATAGATCCATTCTGAGACACATCAGAACCATATAGATCCATTCTGAGACACATCAGAATCCTATAGATCTATTAGAGACATACCGTATATGGAAGTTTGATAAGAACTATATAGATTCACCCCCACCCTCCCTCTGTCTGAATGATCCTGGCTGTTCTTCCCTCCTCAGCCTTTCCTCGCCCTTCTTGCCCCTCCCACCGTTAGAACAGTCCTGGCTGTTCTGCCTTCCTCACCCCACCCTCCATCATATATCCAAATGGCCCTGGCTGTCTTCAAAGATAAATACATAAATCAGAAACAGACCTGGCTCTGTTATCAACTGTTTATCATGGTTTTATTGAGAGGTAATCTCTGTTAAGACATACGTCAAATCTTGCATAATTGAGAGGGTATTGTAGACTGAGGGCTGGATCTGTTTGGCATGTCAAGCATGGGTCATATTTCTCCTGGCTGCTGCCTTTATTTCCGAAATTGTTTAAAGCTCATATATGACTTCATGAAAAGCCCTTGTTGTACTGTAGTTATATCTAGCATATCCAGTTACGCACCAGATTGTCTAAGTCAGTCTTGACATTTCTCCACTGTGCTGTGAGTCTCTTACAATAGATTCATTGGTTGGAGTAATGAGGACAATCAGAGGAACATATGGAGATCATGTACTGCATGGGAAGCAGAGTATTCCAATCACAACACATAACAGTTCTCAGATAAATCTAGTTCGCTACCTCTCCCTGCTGGCCAGTGTAAGAACTACAACTAGACAACACCATTACCTGATCTATCTGAATGTAATTCGTGAGTACATGGGGCCAGTGGCGATTTTAGCATGTAAATCTTGGTGGGGCAAAGAATAAACAAGTGGGACGCATGCCAGCAAAGCCACTACACAACACAACACTAAACAATACAATACAATAATTTCACTATAAAGGTGACAAACGGTACTCACAAACTGTTAGGGCTTAAGTACATAAAGCTGTCCCAACAGCAGTCCCAACATCTTACCACTGATACACCTGGCTATCAGTGGAGCCTTGTCTGACTGCGAAACAGTTCATTCAGTCTCATTTACTGCCTTTAAAAAAACAGATGATATGGCTGACTTGCTTAAACAAATGTAGTTTCTAATGACAATTGAGATGTACAAACTATGGCATAAGGGGACGACAAGCGGATAAGAGGCAATCTGCAATTTCGATTAAGACGTTAATGAGCGAGCTAGGATGGACGTTTTATATATATATATATATATTTGTAACCTTTATTTAACTAGGAAAGTCAGTTAGTCAATATACTATTTGTTAAGCACTTTTGAAATGTACAGTATCAGTCAATAGTTTGGGCACACCTACTCATTCAAGGGTTTTTCTTTATTTGTACTATTTTCTACATTGTAGAATAATAGTGAAAATATCAAAGCTATGAAATAACACATATGGAATCATGTTGTAACCAAAAAAAGTGTTAAACAAATCAAAACATATTTTATATTTGAGATTCTTCAAAGTAGCCACCCTTTGCCTTGATGACAGCTTTGCACACTATTGGCATTCTCTCAACCAGCTTCATGAGGTAGTCACCTGGAATGCATTTCAATTAACAGTTGATTTGTGCAATTTCTTTCCTTCTTAATGCGTTTGAGCCAGTCAGTTGTGTTGTGACAAGGTAGGTGTGATATATAGAGGATAACCCTATTTGGTAAAAGACCAAGGCCATATTATGGCAAGAACAGCTAAAATAAGAAAAGAGAAACGACAGTTCATCATTACTTTAAGACAATCAGTAAATTCTGAAATTTACAAGAAGTTTGAAAGTTTCTTCAAGTGCAGTCACAAAAAACATCAAGCGCTATAATGAAACTGGCTCCCACGAGGACCGCCACAGGAAAGGAAGAGCCAGAGTTACCTAGAGTTTCTGCAGAGGATAAGTTCATTAGGGGTAACTGCATCTCAGATTGCAGCCCAAATAAATGCTTCACTGAGTTCAAGTAACAGACACATCTCAACATCAAGTGTTGTGAGGGGACTGTGTGAATCAGACCTTCATGGTCGAATTGCTGCAAAGAAACCACTACTAAAGGACACCAATAATAAGAAGAGACTTGCTTGGGCCAAGAAACACAAGCGATAAACTTTTAACCTGTGGAAATCTGTCCTCTGGTCTGATGAGTCCAACTTCCTTGTCTTTGTGAGACGCAGAGTAGGTGAACGGATGATCTCTTCATGTGTGGTCCACCGTGAAGCATGGAGGAGGAGGTGTGATGGTGTGGGGGTGCTTTGCTGGTGACACTGTATGTGATTTATTTAGAATTAAAGGCACACTTAACCAGTGTGGCCACCACAGCATTCTGCAGCAATACGCATACTATCTGGTTTGCGCTTAGTGGGACTATCATTTGTTTTTCAACAGTACAAGGACCCAACACACCTCCAGGCTGTGTAATGGATATTTAACCAAGGAGGAGAGTGATGGAGTGCTTTATCAGATGACCAGGCCTCCACAATCATCCGACCTCAATCAAATTGAGAGGGTTTGGAATGAGCGCACAATGAAGGAAAAGCAGCAAACGAATGCTCAGCATATGTGAAAACTCCATCAAGAGTTATGGAAAAGCATTCCTCATTATGCTGGTTGAGAGAACGCCAAGAGTGCGGAAATCTGTCAACAAGGCAAAGGGTGGCTACTTTGAAGAATCTAAAATTTGTTTAACACTTTTTTTGGTTATTAAATGATTCCATATGTGTTATTTCATAGTTTTGATGTCTTCACTATTATGCTACAATGTAGAAAATAGTAAAAATAAAGAAAAACCCTTGAATGAGTAGGTGTGTGCAAACCTTTGACCGGTACTGTACAGGGACAGAATTCAGAAAATGGGCCATTCTTACTGTGTTGTCCCTGTACATCAAGTCTGAACCGTAGGATAAATAAAGGGGGCATATAAGTAGACAATGAAAGCTCTTACAATTTTCGATTATTACATTTCTCTAAAACAGGTTATAGGCTACATGTGCACCACCAAGTCAGAACAGTAGGTGAAATTAAGAGGGATAAATAGACCAAATTATCAGGGTGAGGCACATGGGCTGCTAACATCTTACTACACAACATACACTTAGTATTACTTTCTTGGCTAGAGTATACACATCTCCATGGCATATTACATAATTTATGCAGCAGTATACAATACATTTTTGGACTCACCTTGTCGTGCTGTGCTCACTTGAACAGGAAGGTGGAGCGGTGGTCCTTCGTGGGCAACCTTTGTCATCAAAGTTTGGCAATCTCTGGATTTATGGTGCTTTCAAAACATCTGGATGCCGGATTTACAATTCCGAGTTTGGATGACCGTTCAAAAGTTATTTTCCCAGTCAGAGCTTGTTTATTCCCGACTTCCCAGTTGTTTTGAATTCACTAAAGTCAGGTTTTCGCATTTCCGAGTTAACAGTTGTTTTGGTCACGACACAAATCATACTTCATTGACAGCATGGCCAATGTTGAATGTTAATCATTTCAATTTTGGAAAAGAGCCCCTTAATCCCAGATTTGAGACCACACAGCCACTGTATGATGTATGATGTTGACATGATCAGTACATTCAAAGCTACTGTACATATAATGTGATTTGATGTCAATTTATCTGTGGCCAGTGACCTTGAGCCTTCTTGGAGTGGCACTTCTAATGTAACTCTATGGCAACACCGAATGACTAGAAATTTTGAGGTCTCCTCTTAGACTGTGACGTAGTGTCCCCATGAGTGTAGAAACACTGAGACAATCACGGTGCAACACTCTGGCTTGCCCCACCACCACAGAAAGAACTGAGCTAGGCTGAAGCACCTGAATTTTGGAGCTGCCTTACTCAAGAAAACTAAAAAGAGATCATGTTTGTATGTGATTTTATTAACTCAGTGATATATATTATTTCTACATTGTTTTCAAACTGATATGTGACTTGTATTAATGCCAAAATAACATGCAAAACAGGCAAGCCTCCTAATAAAAGCCCTGAAGGACGGGTCGCCTCTGCATGGGGCATCTGCAGCAACCCAGCACACAGAGTATAAAATCAAATCAAATTTTATTTGTCACATACACATGGTTAGCAGATGTTAATGCGAGTGTAGCGAAATGCTTGTGCTTCTAGTTCCGACAATGCAGTAATAACCAACAAGTAATCTAACTAACAATTCCGAAACTACTGTCTTATACACACTAGTGTAAGGGGATAAAGAATATGTACATAATGATATATGAATGATTGATGGTACAGAGCAGCATAGGCAAGATACAGTAGATGGTATCGAGTACAGTATATACATATGAGATGAGTATGTAAACAAAGTGGCATAGTTAAAGTGGCTAGTGATACATGTATTACATAAAGATGCAGTAGATGATATAGAGTACAGTATATACGTATACATATGAGATGAATAATGTAGGGTATGTAAACATTATATTAGGTAGCATTGTTTAAAGTGGCTAGTGATATATTTTACATAATTTCCCATCAATTCCCATTATTAAAGTGGCTGGAGTTGAGTCAGTGTGTTGGCAGCAGCCACTCAATGTTAGTGGTTGCTGTTTATTAACAGTCTGATGGCCTTGAGATAGAAGCTGTTTTTCAGTCTCTCGGTCCCAGCTTTGATACACCTGTACTGACCTCACCTTCTGGATGATAGCGGGGTGAACAGGCAGTGGCTCGGGTGGTTGATGTCCTTGATGATCTTTATGGCCTTCCTGTAACATCGGGTGGTGTAGGTGTCCTGGAGGGCAGGTAGTTTGCCCCCGGTGATGCGTTGTGCAGACCTCACTACCCTCTGGAGAGCCTTACGGTTGTAGGCGGAGCAGTTGCCGTACCAGGTGGTGATACAGCCCGCCAGGATGCTCTCGATTGTGCATCTGTAGAAGTATGTGAGTGCTTTTGGTGACAAGCCAAATTTCTTCAGCCTCCTTCACGATGCTGTCTGTGTGGGTGGACCAATTCAGTTTGTCTGTGATGTGTATGCCGAGGAATTTAAAACTTACTACACTCTCCACTACTTTTCCATCAATGTGGATATGGGGGGTGTTCCCTCTGCTGTTTCCTGAAGTCCACAATCATCTCCTTAGTTTTGTTGATGTTGAGTGTGAGGTTATTTTCCTGACACCACACTCCGAGGGCCCTCACCCCCTCCCTGTAGGCCGTCTCGTCGTTGTTGGTAATCAAGCCTACCACTGTTGAGTCGTCCGCAAACTTGATGATTGAGTTGGAGGCATGCGTGGCCACGCAGTCGTGGGTGAACAGGGAGTACAGGAGAGGGCTCAGAACGCACCCTTGTGGGGTCCCAGTGTTGAGGGGGGTGGAGATGTTATCTAACCAGACAGAGGAAGTGGTATTGATTTGATAGAGGTCAAAATAGAGGATATGATATCATTCTACATTGCAGAGGGTGCTGAGATGTTGGCCGGGGTAGGGGTAACCAGGTGGAAAGCATGGCCAGCTGTAGAAAAATGCTTATTGAAATGATCGATTATCGTAGATTTATCGGTGGTGACAGTGTTTCCTATCCTCAGTGCAGGGGGCAGCTGGGAGGAGGTGCTCTTCTTCTCCATAGACTTTACAGTGTCCCAAAACTTTTGGGAATTAGTGCTACAGGATGAAAATGTATTTTTGAAAAAGCTTTCATAACTGACTGAGTATATTGGTTCCTGACTTCCCTGAAAAGTTACATATTGCGGGGGCTATTTGATGTTAATGCAGGGCGCCACAGGATGTTTTTGTGATGGTCAAGGGCAGTCAAGTCTGGGGTGAATGGGGCATGCTTATTTCAGATGGTGAGGAAAGCACTTTTAAAGGGCAACCAGGCATCCTCTACTGATGGGATGAGGTCAGTATCCTTCCAGGATACCTGGGCCAGGTCGATTAGAAAGGCCTGCTCGCTGAAGTGTTGAGGGGTGGTCGTTTGACTGCGGACCCATTAGGCAGGCAGGCAACGAGGCAGTGATCACTGAGATCCTGGTTCAAGACAGCAGGGGTGCATTTGGAGGGCAAGTTGGTCAGGATGATATCTAAGAGAGTGCCCATGGTTACGGATTTAGGGATGTACCTGGTAGGTTCCTTGATAATTTGTGTGAGATTGAGGGCATCTAGTTTAGATTGTAGGATGGACGGTGTGTTAGGCATGTCCCAATTACGTCACCTAACAGTACGAGCTCTGAAGATAGATGGGGGCAATCAATTCACATATGGTGTCCAGGGCACAGCTGGGGGCTGAAGGGGGTCTATAACAAGCGGCAACGGTGAGAGACTTGTTTCTGGAAAGGTGGATTTTTAATAGTAGAAGCTAAATAGTATGACAGAACTCTGCAGGCTATCTCTGCTGCAGATTGCAACTCCGCCCCCTTTGGCAGTTCTATCTTGTTGGGGAAATGTTATAGTTAGGGATGTAAATTTCAGGATTTTTGGTGGCCTCCCTAAACCAGGATTCAGACATGGCTAGGATGTCCGAGTTGGCGGAGTGTGCTAAAGCAGTGAATAAAATAAATTTAGGGAGGAGGCTTCTAATGTTAACATGCATGAAACCAAGGCTTTTAAGGTTATAGAAGTCAACAAATGAAAGTGCCTTGGGAATGGGAGTGGTGCTGGGGGCTGCTGGGCCTGGGTTAATCTCTACATCACCAGAGGAACAGAGGATGAGTAGGATAAGAGTACGGCTAAAGGCTATAAGAACTGGTCGTCTAGTGCGTTCGGAACAGAGAGTAAAAGGAGCAGATTTCTGGGAGCGGAAGAATAAATTCAAGGCATAATATACAGACAAGGGTATGGTAGAATGTGAGTACAGTGGAGGTAAACCTAGGCATTGAGTGATGATGAGAGGTTTTGTCTCTAGAGGCACCATTTAAGCCAGGTGAGGTCACCACATGTGTGGGGTTGGAACAAAAGGACTAGCTAAGGCATATTGAGCAGGACTAGGGGCTCTACAGTGAAATAAGACAATAATAACCAACCAAAACAGCAATAGACAAGGCATATTGACATTAAGGAGAGGCATGTGTAGCCAAGTGATCATAGGGTCCAGTGAGTAGCTAGGCGAGCTGGAGACACGGCGATTCAGACAGCTAGCGGGCTACCAGATGGGCATCCGGGGGACGTCGTAATGGAAGAGCCTGTTGAAACCCTCTCAGATGTTTACGTTGGCAGATCAGTCGTGATGGATGTCGGCAGTAAAAGGGTCCAGGCCAATTGACAAATTAGGTATTGTAGCCCAAGAAATATCTGAAGGACTTCTTCGGCTCGCTGGAAGATAGGTCTAACTTGAGGCAAACTCCAGGCTAACTGGTGCTTGTGGGACAGACGTTAGTCAGGAGTAGACACTCAGATAGCAGCTAGCTAGATGATCCAGTGTAAAGTGTCAGAGCTTGAGGTAGGAATCCGGAGATGTGGTAGAGAAAAAGCAGTCCGATATGCTCTGGGTTGATATCGCGCCGTGCAGACTGGCAGGAATTTACCGGGCTGAGGCTGGCTGGTGTCCGAGCTAACGGTGATGATTGCTAGCAGTGGCTAACTGACTACTAGCCAGTAGTTAGTTAGCTGGCTAGCTTCTGATGGAGGTTCCGGTTCTAAAGTGTAAAAAATAACAGATCCGTACCACATTGGGTGTTGTGGGTTGCAGGACAGTATGTTCAGTCCGTAGATGGAAATTGAGATTAGAAATATAAAAAATATATACGAAGAAAACGATATATACGTGGGGTGGGACGAGACAAGACAAAACAGACGTCCGACTGCTAAGCCATCTTGGATTTTTCATTAAAACAGAATAATATGCCCCTCCAACATCAGACAACTACACAGAAAACCCTAAAATTAAAAAAAATAATAAGTACATCAAATCAATGATGAGAGAATAGCAGATTAACTGATTGACACAGATATTGTGTCATAGCAGGGAGATCGGAATGCCGTGAACCAAAAGGTTGTGAGTTCAAATCTCAGGTGAGGACATGTTGAATAACAATTTCTGCAAAAATGAAAATGCACAAAGTAATCATGTATGTCAACCTGTGTAAAATATCTAAGTTGAAAACATTGTATGTTAAGGCATTGTGTATGTAACTAGTTGCACAGCCATTTTTAGTTATGCTGCCCAAACAATAGTGGAATGAAAATATGAGTCAAGTTGAGCAAACACATAATTTTATGTTGACGGACGTTTGGGCCAACTTTAACTGAAAAGTTGACTAAACCAGTTACTTAATAATGGAACCAACTATAATAATTGGTTGAAACACCTAGAATTTTATTACAGTGAGCAGCAGGATTGGGGTGGGAGCCGGGGTGATCTGTTTCTAGACACAGCCGGTGCCTGAGGGGTTAAATGAAGACACAAAGCAGAAGAAGAGAAGAGTTCAGATCAGACAAACATCTTTCCAGCAAAGGCAGTTAATGAATAAACAAATCCCCTCAGGAGCAATCCCCTCATAACACACAAAGGCCCCTATGAGGTTCAGGTATAGCTTAACACACAGGACTCACTGAGATAAAGAGCATTGTTCCTATGACCTATTAAGACATACAGTATACAGCAGGGTTGGGGTCAATTCCATTTAAATTCTAGTCAATTCAGAAAGCAAACCAAATTCCAATTCTAATTCCAGATGTTGAAAAGCATAGAAGAGAATTAGAATTGGTATGTCAATGTACTTCCTGAATTGACTGGAATTTACCTCAACCCTGGTATGCTGTGCCTAGGGGTCTTTCCAAAATCAACCGCTGTTCGGGTCATTTCTTTACTGTGTTTCCATACACAAAGAGGTTCAGAATCAAAAGTGTCCGATGGTTGATCAAGCAATTGCGTGCCATGCTCAAGTTAGTCCAGTAGATGGCGGCGCTGGATAAATGAAAGTAACCCAGTCACATCCATACAACACAGTGGAACATCATTCTCCGCAGCGTACCCATAGCAACAGATGGAGAGAACTTCCTCTTCACGCTAGTCACGCCAGTCCAAGATATACTGGCACCCTATAGTGCACTAATTTTGGCCAGAGCCCCATGTGGGCCCTATGGTGATAGAGAATAGGGTACCAGTCTTTAATATTCCACACTAAATGATATACTAAGCCTAAATCCATTGTTTTGTTATCTACTGCTGAAGGAAGATAAAGAGATATGGATGGAGCAATTAGCACAAATTAGATTAGCATTAGATTGTCAGAGAAGGTTATGAGTACACAGTAGCGTGATTCAGGCAGTGGAGGTAGGTGTCGTTTTAAAACCAGGCTTTCACCTGGAATTATTGATTTATGTCTGAGTACATAATAAAAAATATAATAAAACATATACAAATATGATGATATGATAAATTAAATGTGATTGAATAAGCCTTTTCATACTTTATCACATTTCCATATATAGTTATAATCTGTTTTAGGAACATCTACACAAAATATTTCCCCTTCTTTATTACTTTACCAAACCTATCATGACAATAGTGATAGTCAAAATCTGTTACATTTGTGAATGTCTAAATCAACATTTGGGCCACTTAAACAGTGGGGGACAAGGGCTATAGACAGGGTACAAGGGCTATGTGAAGGGCCCAGTTTTGTTGTTCTGAGAATATGCAATGTGTCTGTCTCCAAAATAAGAAACAAATGTTTTACTTCCACACAAAATTACTTCTTTATTTATTTTAGGTTTTGTCACGCCTGATCTGTTTCACCTGTCGTTGTCTCCACCCTCTCCAGGTGTCGCACATTTTCACCATTATCCCCTGGGTACTTATATCTGTGTTCTCTGTTTGTCTGTTGCCAGTTCGTCTTGTTTGTCAAGTCAACCAGCGTTTTATCTCAGCTCATGCTTTTCCCCAGTCTCTCTTTTTGTCACCCTCCTGGTTTTGTCCCTTGCCTGTCCTGACTCTGAGTCCGCCTGCCTGACCCTGACCCTGAGCGTGCCTGCCATCCTGTACCTTTGCCCCTACTCTGGATTACCAACCTCTGCCTGACCTGACCCTGACCCTGCCTACTGTCTTATACCTTTGCCCCACTACTCTGGATTATTGACCCCTGCCTGCCTTGACCTGTTGTTTGCCTGCCCCTGTTGCTGTAATAAACATTGTTACTTCAACACAGTCTGCATTTTGGTCTTTCCTGAAACATGATAGTACGAACTGGCCATGACTGACCCAGTAGACTTGGACCAGCTCCGCAATGCCATCTCCTGCCAAGGAGCAACCATTGGTAGGCACGAGGAGTTGCTTCGCAGTCTGATGGAAGGGTTCCAGGATGTGGGCGAACCTCACAATCTAACATTGCACACATTGAGGGAGCAATTCTGTGGGTTGCCTACTAGGCAGCCTACCACGACGGTAATCTCCCAGCACCTCAGTAACCCGGCTGGTAGCAGCACCGTCATCCCGATTTCCAGGGAACCCCTCTTACCGGAGCCTACGATGAGGAGTCCAGAACCTTCCTGGAACATTCTCTCCCTTTGCTGTCTCGTTTTTGGGCTGCAGCCTTCTTTGTTCCCCTCGGACCACAAGAGGATAGCGTCGATTATTAAGCTGATGTCCAGGAGGGTGTGGGAGCAACAATCTGCCATCTGCATCAGTCTGGAGGTATTCGTGGCAGAGGTGAGAAACGTTTTCGAGGTTCCGGTGTCCGGGATAGAGGCTGCCCGGAAGTTACTCCAGCTTCAGCAGGACTCCCTCAGCGTGGCCGACCACGCAGTGGATTTCGGCACGCTAGCAGCAGAGGGTGCCTGGACTTAGAAGCGCTGTTCAACACGTTCCTGCACGGATTATCAGAGGATGAGCCCCGCAGCAGGGTGGCATGGAGAGGGGGGGCGAGTAAGGGGAGAAGCAAAAGACCCACAGGACAGGTAGAAACATAAAGATCAGCAGTACAGCAATACTGATAACTTTGGGTGTTAAGGCTGCGTTCGGCAGCCTAGCCCTGCCGAGCTGCATCGAGGTAAATCAGCAGACTTCAGAGGCTCTTGTACGAACTTGGGTAAGCTCAAATCCTCTCAGAGGCGTAGATGCCCGGGGACTTCCAGAGTCCATCAGATGCAAGGTGGGATCCTTGAGTGAGTGATTGGGACCGCAATCTTTCCCTTCATTTGTGGCCTTCAGTGCACAATACAACAGATGCCTCTGGCCAGGTGAACACACCTTTCCAAGCCAAACCTTCATAAAAGCTCACAGCTACACACGGCCTACATCGTTTTCACCATATACAGTTGAATTCGGAAGTTTACATACACCTTAGCCAAATACATTTAAACTCAGTTTTTCATAATTCCTGACATTTAATCGGAGTAAAAATTCCCCTCAGGTCAGTTAGGATCACCACTTTATTTTACGAATGTGAAATGTCAGAATAATAGTAGAGAGAAAGATTTATTTCAGCTTTTATTTCTTCATCACATTCCCAGTGGGTCAGAAGTTTACATACACACAATTAGTATTTGGTAGCAATGCCTTTCAATTGCATAACTTGGGTCAAACATGTCGGGCAGACTCCAAAAGCTTCCACAATAAGTTGGGTGAATTTGGGCCCAATCCTCCTGACAGTGCTGGTGTAACTGAGTCAGGTTTGTAGGCCTCCTTGCTCGCCCACTCTTTTTCGGTCCTGCCCACAAATGTTCTATAAGATTGAGGTCAGGGCTTTGTGATGACCTCTCCAATACCTTGACTTTCCTGTCCTTAAGCCATTTTGTAACAACTTTGGAAGTATGCTTGGGGTCATTGTCCATTTGGAAGATTTGCGACCAAGCTGTAACTTCCTGGCTGATGTCTTGACATGTTGCTTGAATATATCCACATAATTTTCCTACCTCATGATGCCATCTATTTTGTGAAGTGCACCAGTCCCTCCTGCAGCAAAGCACCCCCACAACATGATCCTGCCACCCCCATGCTTCACGGTTAGGATGGTGTTCTTCGGCTTGCAAGCCACCCCCTTTTTCCTCCAAACATAACGATGGTCATTATGGCCAAACAGTTCTATTTTTGTTTCCTCAGACCAGAGGACATTTCTCCAAAAAAGACAATCTTTCTCCCCATGTGCAGTTCCAAACCGTAGTCCAGCTTTTTTATGGCGGTTTTGGAGCAGTGGCTTCTTCCTTGCTGAGCGACCTTTCAGGTTATGTCGATATAGGACACGTTTTACTGTGGAAATATATAATTTTGCACCTGTTTCCTCCAGCATCTTCCCAAGGTCCTTTGCTGTTGTTCTGGGATTGATTTGCACTTTTCGCACCAAAGTATGTTCATCTGTAGGAGACAGAACACGTCTCCTTCCTGAGCGGTATAATGGCTGCGTGGTCCCATGTTGTTAATACTTGCGTACTATTGTTTGTACAGATGAACGTGGTACCTTCAGGCATTTGGAAACTGCTCCCAAGGATGAGCCAGACTTGTGGAGGTCTACAAGGTCCTGGCTGATTTCTTTTGATTTTCCCATGTAAGTTTCTGACCCACTCGAATTGTAATACAGTGAATGATAAGTGAAAAACTCTTTCTGCAAACAATTGTTGGAAAAATGACTTATGTCATGCACAAAGGAGATGTCCTAACCGACTTGCCAAAACTATAGTTTGTTCACAAGAAATTTGTGGAGTGGTTGAAAAATTTGTTTTAATGACTCCAACCTAAGTGTATGTAAACTCCTGACTTGAACTCTAAACGTCATAGTCAACATAGCTACTAGAGCTAAAGTGTTTGTAAATACACTAAAATCATACAGCACAGTGTACAGCATGCAGTTTAGAAAGTTACACCAGCGGGCCCTGGTGGCAATAAATTAATAAAACCAATAGCTTACCTTGACTTGGAAGACTTCCAGTTTGGGATAGCCATAGCCAGCTAGCTAACATAGCGTCCCTCTCTTTTTGAACCGGGTGTTTGAGCAGGCTAAACTAGCTAGCTTCATTCACGAGCGGAGTAAGTGAAAGTTAAAAAATAGATTTACTCTACAAAATATAGCTAGTGCTCTCTCTCTCTCACTCTTGCTTCTCCTTCATTTTGGAAGAAATTAATTTGTTCAAAACTGTTCAACTATTATCTTTCTATCTACCCTGGGGCGACAGGGTAGCCTAGTGGTTAGAGCATTGGACTAGTAACTGAAAGGTTGCACGTTCAAATCCCCGAGCTGTCAAGGTACAAAACTGTCGTTCTGCCCCTGAACAGGCAGTTAACCCACTGTTCCTAGGGTGTCATTGAAAATAAGAATTTGTTCTTAACTGACTTGCCTAGTAAAATTAAATTAAATTTGAGTCAACTACTCACCACATTTTATGAACTGCAGTGCTAGCTAGCTATAGCTTATGCTTTCAGTACTAGATTCATTCTCTGATCCTTTGGTTGGGTGGACAACATGTCAGTTCATACCTGCAAGAGCTCTGATAAGTTGGAGGACGTCCTCTTGAGTTATCATAATTACAGTATAAGTCTATGGAAGGGGGTGAAAACCATGAGCCACCTAGGGCTTGTATTGAAGTCAATATACCAAGAGAAGGACGGAAGCTAGCTGTCCTCCGGCTACACATGGTGCTACCCTGCAGAGTGCTGCTGGGGCTACTGTAGACCTTCATGGCGAAACAGTGTGTTTTAATTAATTATTTGGTGACATCAATATATTTATTATAGTTTTATCTAAAAAGGATTTTAATGTTTCACTATTTTTATTTTTACAAAATTCACTGAGGAGGATGGTCCTCCCCTTCCTCTTCTGAGGAGCCTCCACTGGATTCAGGCGAGTGAATCTTTGTCTTTGTTTACATTGTCTCCACTGTGTCAATCCTCTCTTTGTTTGTTCTTTCTACATATCTATTCCACACTCTCATTCGATGCTTCTGGTTAGTTTGGTCTGTGCCAAAAGCCAACACACAGTATAAACGATGTAGAACTGTTGACATTTTAAATACATCTACAAGACGTCTTGCCTATTAGCAAATAATGTCTAAACTGCATCTTCCCGGTATCCCTCGCGCATACGTTCGGCAGAGGTTTGTGTGCTATGTGGGATAGAGCTGAAAAGTAAGATAGGAGAGGAGAGGAGCAGTCTACCTCTGGAAGCCTTACTACGCTCTCAGTGGGCTGCAGCCTGCAGGCTCTGATACCAACCCTGTTTCTGTCTCTGACCTGGGTCTGCTGTCTGCACCTAACACCCCAAAACACCTGCAGCAACTCATCCAAAACGTCATAAACAAAACCCAACAACACAACTCTCTATTTACTGGGCTGCCATCTGAACACTCCAGAAGTTGTTTTCATCATCAAATAAATGATGGTTGGAGTGCTTTATTTGAATCCTCTCTCCTATTTTACACACACACACCTGCCCCTGTAACTGTGACCTTTACATTAGGGTGTAGATGGATGCGTTAGGGGTCAGCTGATAACTAAGCCCTTTCCCATTTAAGGAACCAGGTGTGATGATGGACTGACAGCATTACACTCTGCTCAGGTATGTGTGTGTGTGTGCGTGTGCGTGTGCGTGTGCAACGTAAGAGGGGATTAAAGTTAAATTAAAACACTGATGACCCTTATTAAGCAGAAACATGAGCCTGGTTCAAGTCTAATGACATCCTGTCTCATGAGCAATCTAGCATAATGAATCTCTATGTTTGTGTGCGTGTGTGTGTGTGTGTGTGTGTGTGTGTGTGTGTGTGTGTGTGTGTGTGTGTGTGTGTGTGTGTGTGTGTGTGCAGTGTCCTATGTTTCCCAGCTACATGCTGAGGCAGAAAGTGATCCCTGTAGTGCTCTATATACAGTACTGTATCATAAGTATCACAATGATCCAGAACTGATACATACAGTGTGTATACTGTAGATAAGCTATAGCCTTCAGAGATAAACTATGAGTACAGATCACAGATGACGAGTCTGACCTCACCAATACACTAACAATGCCTCAGTTAGTCACTCTCTCACCTCTATAACTACACCACCAAAGAACATTCCAGACTGGCTTTCAAAAGAAAGAGAAGAATGCACTTATTAATTGCCTGAAATATTTTTCCCAGACAATTTAGTTTTGAGATGTCAATCAGAGGGATTAGGCTTGTTTTTCGTCAACGCTGCTGACAGTAGAGACTTATTAAATGGGGAGATTATGTGACAGGAAATTTGTGCTGATATCATTAAACTTTCATCATGGCCTGGGTTTAAAGCTTTAAATTGCTTAATAACTTGGCTTTTTATGGCTGTTCGCCTATCAACACTTCAAATAAGCCAGATATCAGAGCCACATTGCACCCTCGTTTTTGTTCTGTTATTTTGCTGGTGAAACACGGTTGGCATACCTTTGCTATATGTACACATAGTATTCACAATGATCACGTTTTAAAGGCCCAATGCACCCGTTTTTAAAATTTTTTTTTTTTCAATTTCACCTTTATTTAACCAGGTAGGCAAGTTGAGAACAAGTTCTCATTTACAATTGCGACCTGGCCATGATAAAGCAAAGCAGTTTGACACATACAACGACACAGAGTTACACATGGAGTAAAACAAACATACAGTCAGTATAAAAAGTATAATACAGTATAAAAAGAAGTCTATAGACGATGTGAGCAAATGAGGTGAGATAAGGTAGGTAAATGCAAAGAAAAGGCCAAGGTGGTGAAGTAAATACAATATAGCAAGTAAAACACTGGAATGGTAGATTTGCAGTGGAAGAATGTGCAAAGTAGAAATAAAAATGTGTTTTATGTCAATATCAATCATTTAAGTATCTTACTAATAATAGTACTATTAAGTAGCTTACCAGTAACAGATTTCCATTAAAATGGGCAAAAAATGCTTTTAAAGCAAAAAACTATTTCTCAAGCAATAATTTTTCTAGGACTGTCTAGGAGTGTTCTGAGTGGGGAGGGGGAAACTAAAAACTAGCTGTTATTGGCAGAGGGTTTGGAACTCTCTGGTCTGTTAACCAATTTACCGTATGGTGATGTCACTATGGAAAGCCAAAACTCTCACTCATGCAAACCTGCTGATTAGAAGCGCCTGTGTAGATTGTACTTGGAGTGTACAAAACATTAGGAACACCTTCCTAATTAGGAACAGCTGCCTTCAGAACTGCTTCAATTCATTGGGGCATGCACTCTACAAGGTGTCGAAAGTGTTCCACAGGGATGCTGGCCAATGTTGACTCCAATGCTAACCACAGTTGCCTGGATGTCCTTTGGGTGGTGGACCATTCTTGATACACACAGGAAACTGTTGATCGCGATAAACCCAGCAGCGTTGGAGTTCTACTAAACTAACATATGGAATTGTTTTAAGATGGTCATACCAAGGATCATTTAGCTCTTTGATAATTAATTTTAGGACCCCTTTTGAAACACTGAATTTGGCCTTACTGCTATTAGCCCACAGAAACACTTGAATAATATATTCATACATGGAAAAGAGATAGTCAAAACATGTATCAAAACATGTATCAAAAGGAAGTTTGTTTTAGTGTCTGTCCTATATCAGAGAGATAGAATAAATATCATGATTTTTTAAACAAAAACATGACCCATATTTAACCTCTTTTTGTTTTGCTCTAAACTACTTCCATTAGTTTTTTTACTGGTAAAGGACTACCTTCAGACGAGTCTTGGGAGGCTTGTGGGCGTTCCAGAGCAAAACCACTGACATGTACGTGTTCGTAGGCTAAACGTTCGGAAGCTACAGACAGATGTTAGCAGATCAGTGGTAGTGACTTCGGAAGCTCCAGAGCAAAACCACTGACAGATGTTACGTTCAGAATCAGACAGATGGGCAGATCACGGGAGCGACGTCAGACGAAACCTGTGATGCGGAAGGTCGCCATCGGCGGATGCAGTGGATTGAGACGCAGCCCATGCAAAAATCAGATATCTACAGCTTAAACCGATGGATTTTGATGGGTATTTTTGTATCACATTAACTCCATCTGCACAGAACAGAAAACCCCTGGAACTCATTAGTAATGATAGTTCACCAGCTTGACTGCACCATGCTCCATGATGTTCAAAGACTGAACTGAGAGCCTCTATGGTTGTCATTACACTTTATTGAGCAGGCTATTGGGTCAGGACCCCATGGTAATACCCACATCCATGTTGGTATGGTGCAAGAGTGTTGGGTAGGGGACATTGTAACACGTGTGATTCCCCCCTGCTCTGTATCTCTCCTCTCTCCTCCCTTCCCCCCAAGCAAAGAGAAGGTGTAATAAAAACAAGACATTTATTATTATTACATTTCAATTTGCCAGACATGCTGTCTGTTCATCAATGCCTAGCAAGGCTAATGTTTATTTTCTGTCTGTGGAAAAGATCACACCTCCACTTGGGAGAGTGAATGGAGCCAGTGTATATAGGAGGGAAGGCAGATTCACTGGACACTGTGTTAGAAAGTGCAGAGAGAGAGAGAGAGATGCTATTTCACTGTGATAAATATTCATCACCAAGAGATTCATTATTCATAGAAAAGACCACATTTATTCAAAATTTAACTTATTAAACCCAGACAAAAAAACAAAAAAATACTCATGGGCGAAGGAGCAATGGCTCCTCTTGCAGCCAAATATCTATTTGCCTGCCATTCCCTGAGGGACACTGAATAATAACATCTGCATAGGAAACAGTACCTTAGTTATTATTAGTATTATTGTTATTACTATTATTACAATTGGTAGTGTTATGGGTATGTCATGTCTTTGGCATCATTAAAGTGAAGACTTATCTTATCAAATCAATTCTCTGTAATTATTGTTACATGATTAAACTAATCATGTAAATGTAATTAACTAGGAAGTCGGGGCACCAAGGAAAATCTTCAGATTACAAAGTTATAATTGTCCTAATATAACTCTTCAGATATTTTAATATCTGATCAATTAGTCGTCTAATTAATGAATTATTCTTTACCTCACGTTAGTCTCATTCCAAACGTCGTAAATTGTTGGTTATCTGCACGAACCCAGCCTTTACTATGAATCATCCATACACCAATTGTCTTAATCATTTATTTACTAACTAACTAACTGATCACAGAAATGCATAAACAAACAAACAGTAGATATGGTTACAAGGAAAAGATAGGGGAGGTTCCCTAGTGGGCTGAGCCGATATGACGGCTTGGTGGACAAAGGGTGGACTGAGAAGGGCGGGAAAGACAAAAGTGTCACTACACAGTCGATAATTATATTAATTGAAATGCTCATCCTTTGCACATGAACACTCACTCATTCGGGAATAATTGTAATCAATATATATTTACGCTCAGGGTGTCATCGTGATCTCTGTTTGAATCGTGCGTCTTTCTGTTGCTCTTACTGAGGGAAGGAGGTTGTTGGCCAAGATCTCGCAATACATGGCCCCATCCATCCTCCCCTCAATACGGTGCAGTCGTCCTGTCCCCTTTGCAGAAAAGCATCCCCAAAGAATGATGTTTCCACCTCCATGCTTCACGGTTGGGATGGTGTTCTTGGGGTTGTACTCATCCTTCTTCTTCCTCCAAACACGGCGAGTGGAGTTTAGACCAAAAAGCTCTATTTTTGTCTCATCAGACCACATGACCTTCTCCCATTCCTCCTCTGAATCATCCAGATGGTCATTGGCAAACTTCAGACGGGCCTGGACATGCACTGGCTTGAGCAGGGGGACCTTGCGTGCACTGCAGGATTTTAATCCATGACGGCGTAGTGTGTTACTAATGGTTTTCTTTGAGACTGTGGTCTCAGCTCTCTTCAGGTCATTGACCAGGTCCTGCCGTGTAGTTCTGGGCTGATCCCTCACCTTCCTCATGATCATTGATGCCCCACGAGGTGAGATCTTGCATGGAGCCCCAGACCGAGGGTGGTTGACCGTCATCTTGAACTTCTTCCATTTTCTAATGATTGCGCCAACAGTTGTTGCCTTCTCACCAAGCTGCTTGCCTATTGTCCTGTAGCCCATCCCAGCCTTGTGCAGGTCTTCAATTTTATCCCTGCTGTCCTTACACAGCTCTCTGGTCTTGGCCATTGTGGAGAGGTTGGAGTCTGATTGATTGAGTGTGTGGACAGGTGTCTTTTATACAGGTAACGAGTTCAAACAGGTGCAATTAATACAAGTAATGAGTGGAGAACAGGATGGCTTCTTAAAGAAAAACTAACAGGTCTGTGAGAGCCGGAATTTTTACTGGTTGGTAGGTGATCAAATACTTATGTCATGCAATAAAATGCAAATCATTTTCTTAAAAATCATACAATGTGATTTTCTGTATTTTTGTTTTAGATTCCGGCTCTCACAGTTGAAGTGCACCTATGATAAAAATTACAGGCCTCTACATGCTTTGTACGTGGGAAAACCTGCAAAATCGGCAGTGTATCAAATACTTGTTGTCACGCCCTGGCCTTAGTTATCTTTGTTTTCTTTATTAGTTTGGTTAGGTCAGGGTGTGACATGGGGGTTTTATGTGTTTTTATTGTCTTGTATATTTATGGGGCTGTTCCTATCTAGGTAAATTGTATGTCTATGGTTGCCTAGATTGGTTCTCAATTAGAGGCAGCTGTCTATCATTGTCTCTGATTGAGAACCATATTTAGGCAGCCATATTCTTTGGGTATTTTGTGGGTGATTGTTTCCTGTGTCAGTGTTTGTGCCACACAGGACTGTTTCGTTGCCAGTTCACTTTATTATTTTGTATATGTGTTCATGTTCAGTTTTTCTTATTAAAAACCATGGACACCTTCCACGCTGCATATTGGTCCGATCCTTGTTTCACCTCTTCAGAGGAAGAGGAGGAAATCTGCCGTGACACTTGTTCTCCCCACTGTAATTACATTAATTCCCCAATGAGCGGTGTTGTGACACTAAGTGATGGTTGTATGGGGACTTTGTTTATGGCTCTATCACTTACTGAGTGTCAAATGAACTGAACTGAAAAGGAATGAAAGTATAAACAAAAGATATACAAAATGTAGTTCTCACACCAAAATCATCTATTTGGACTGTATTCTATATACGTCCAATGTCCTGGCTAAATGAGTATCGTGGCATTGTCTCTAATGTCATGTCTAGGGTTTTCCTATTTGGTGTGTTGCTTAGGCACTGTCCTATGTTGATTACTATATGATAAGTCTACAGCTGTAAGGCACTAGTTTTGGGCAGCCTACAGGAATGACCTATGAACCTCTGGGAAGAAAACTGGTGAGTACTGTAACTGTAGAGTCAAAGGCTTCGAAGTAGATATTCAACTTTACTAAGGCTGGTATTTTGCTCGGACCCGTAAGTGATCCTAGCATAAATCCTAATTGGATGTTCCGTTGTGCATGTGCGTTTATGAGTCTGACATAATCAGGGAATTTTCAGGTCAACGCCTGGAAGTCAGTCAGAATTTGTGTCGAGGGAGCCTGTAGTGGTTTTACTACAAGTCACTGTGTCTTCCACCATTGTAGTGGCGATAGGTATAAAGTCTATTTCATAGCTATGTTATCCACATAGGAGCTAACCTCACGACGGAACTACTCTTTAAGTATTGAACCAGTCGTATGTGGTATGATCATGGTTCATGACTTCTAATAACTTTCCTCCTGAATGGAGGGTTCTATTTATTAGTGGCATGTGTGTTAACCATTGGAAGAGTGCTCCGGAGATTCCCTTCCCCGCGTTGCACTCTGAGTGATTCCTATGTTGCTGTTGTTTAGGGTAATTTGATTGGTTAGGTCTCTAACTTTCTTACTGATTTTAGCTGGACTGACTGTTGATGGTATTGGTACTGGTACTCAAGGGGACCAGTTATCCTACTGATTGATTCTTCTGAAATATTATTCTACCGGAACACATGATTAGAGTATTTTACTAGTTGTATTGTAGTTGAACCTACACATGGCAAGGCATGACTATTTTTTTTGCCATTTGTTTGAGGTGAAAGTCCACTGGACTTCTTCTACGACTTCTTCTACGAACAGTGTGGTACACCTTAGTAATATCTTAGATGTGTTCTAAGATTATCCCCGTCTAGGGGCCTGTCTGCTCCTCATGTTTCTTATAGGGGAGTTTACAACTGGATTTGTTTTTTGCTCTGGTGGCCTCGTACAGTGTTGTCCGTAGTCTCGACCCCCCCACCGGCCTCGATGAGGCTCATCATGGGTCTGAGCTACTTTTACCCCCCTTTGTGTCTCGGGAGCCCCCCACCAGTGGGTGGTGTTGGTAGCCTCGTTGTTATGAGAATGGCTGTAACCTTTCAACCAAATCTCCTGGTGTTTGTACTTCAAAACGCTCAGTGGCTGTCGAGGGATGTCAGTCACCACTGCGTCCACTTGTGGCAACCTCCTCAGTACCTGCGAACTGAGACGAGGATATCTGTCTGTGATATCGCAAAGAGTTTCACCTGTGTGAGTCATCGGGTCAGTTTCTGGACTGACGCCATTAGTGTCATTGCAAGGGTTGACAGTCCCCCACAAAGCGGAAGGTGCATCATCGGAAGCAGAGTATACTCTGCGCATCGATGTTTTTCTTGCTGAGACGGCTGCAGTGCTTGCGGAAGTGTCCGAAGGGCAGGAGAAGTTCATCTCAACTACAGTATTGCATGACTGCAAGGAGGAGGGAGGTTACACATTCACAGAGACGGCTGGTTTGAAATCATGACAAGAATGGTCAATCAGATTGGCTGATGGAATGTGTCGAGATATCGTAATATCTCCTTGGATCGGATTCTGCCCCAAGAGGTTTCTAAATGTCTTTTTCCCAAGGGGTGCTTTCGACAGATAAGTGTAGTTTCAGCATGACTCAATGTGAGGGGCGAGGTAGTCTGTGGAACCCGTCAAAGTGTAGTGTCGCATTGTTCCACTTTTAACCAACTTTAGTTGTCTTCAAAGCCCTTTTGAGATCATCGAACAATGTTTGAGAGATGAGTGATATTGTCGCACCTGAATCAATTAGTGCATGACAAGTTAAGCAGTCCTCCAGAAATGTTTCCAGGTATTTGCGTTAAGATTTGTGTTTAGTGGACATATTCCCCACAAAGTGGTCGTTTGCAACAGCGTGATGTGCCAATTCTGTTCAAGGTGGAAGCAGATTGACATTTTGGATTTTGAGGGGGCTTGTTTTTAACGAAGCGTTTGACCTTTTTCTTCGCAACCTTTGTATCAGAGTCTATAGACAAAGCCCCGTGGGCTTGGTTCTTGATCAAGCGGGACCTGGATAGGGTCTTGAGTGAGAGCGGGAGAAATTTGAATTTTAACGTCCTTGCTATGGATGTTAATTCCTGCGGACCTGGTGTTTGTTAATTCCCCGTCTAATCCTTGTGAGTTATCTTTTAGTTCTTCATGTATTGGAACTTCTGGAGAACTTTGGTCTATGTTTTGATCGTCCTTCAACCCTTTGTTACCCTTGTTACCCTTGACACTTTGTGTGGGTTGGGTGCAGGAACGTAGCGAACAGGTCGATTGTCACGGTAGTCGTTTTGATGGCGACGTACTTTACAGTTATTTAGACCGCGGAGGTTATTGGAATCATGGTTTCATGGTAGAAACCGTTGTTGGGAGTCATCTCTCAATGCTCCAATACCTGATAATGCACCCTCTAACTGGAGTGAGTGCTCCTGGTCAAACTTCAAAACCGAGTGGTCAGGGCTCTTAGCGTTGTGAACTTTTGATGCCTCAAAAGCTGTGCTTGCAAGCTGAGTTGTAAGACAGGCAAGCCAACGTGGGCTGCAGGGCCCAAGTAGGTGGGATACATGTTCGACAGAAACAGTTGTTTGAATGGTAACAGCTCTTCCAATCCTGTTTCAGTGAGTAGGCCAAAGAAAGCTGAATGGAGCCTATGGTAGTAAGCTTGTGGGTGTTCGTTCCCAGCTTGTTTGATGGTGTTAGCCAGTGAGCTATCGTGTTTGCGATAAACCCTGTCAGAATACATAGTGTTCGGGTAGCCATCCAATGAGTCCTCTATGTCAGCTAGGAATGTCTCAGTATCGTTTGGCTGACCTGGAATGGGGTCAAAGGTGGGGAAACTCTTGACGAGTTTGTCAAGGTAATCCGCGCCAAGCGGGCAGAGAGGGTTGGCTTCATCCTGTGGGGAAATTGGGGCCGAAAGGCCAAGAGGAGAAGCCAAGCTTTGGCTTTGTTGGCCAAGAGGCGCCATATTACTAGTAGGGGTGATGGTAGTAGGGGTGATGGTAATGATAGCAGTTTAGTGATGGTAGTGGTAGTAGTAGTAGTAGTAGTAATGATGATGGTAGTTGTAGTACTGGTGTAATGGTGAGGATGACAGTTAGTTATAAGTTAGTTACAGTTTCATTGTCCTTGTTTAGCCTTTTTATATGTATTATAGTTCTACTATTGACTATAAACCATTCTATTGTTTTTCTTTCTTTCTTTCTAATTTTTATAATTATTATTTACTACAATTTTGTATTAGTATTTGTCACTCGCACGCCCTTCTCTCTCTTCTTCTCTCATCCCCCCCTCATCTCTTGCTCTTTATCTCTCGCTCTCTCCCCCTCTCTTTTCCCTCATTCCCTCCTATTCTCTTGACCGTCTCTTCCCCCCTCTCTTCATCTCCAGCATCCCCTCTCTTTCTCTCACTGGTAACTTTCCTCCTGTAAACTGTAAACTGGTAACCTACAGTGAAATGTCCTGTACTACAGTATGTAAACCTGACAGGAAGCAGTAAAGATGTCAACATATACAGGTACCGAAAGGTTGCAAGATCGAACCCCTGAGCTGACAAGGTAAAATCTGTCATTCTGCACCTGAACAAGGCAGTTAACCCACTGTTCCTAGGCCGTCATTGAAAATAAGAATTTGTTCTTAATCTTAACTGATTTGCCTAGTTAAATAAAGGTCAAATAAGAAAGTATCCTTCAGGAGACCTGCTATGTGCATTTGTAGAAACACAGGGGTGGGGGTTTGGCTATAATAACAACAATGAGAGAGAAATGTGTTCTGTGTGATCTTAACATTTCCTTTCATGACCCAGTGTTTAACCACCGTGAAAAGCAGCAATGTTGAGTGACAGAGAGAGAGGCTAGAGGCAAAAATCTGTCATTCAAACTAAACGTACCTGGGAGTGTGTGTGGAACGTCTCTATGTGTGTGTGTGTGTGTGTGTGTGTGTGTGTGCGCACACTTCTTTTCTTGTCATCAGAGACCAAGATGACCATGGCATACATATTGATTATGAAAGGGTCATAACATAGCTATAACATTGACATAACTTAGTATAAATAACAGCCTTGCCCTTTTTACATTTAGACTTTCTGCAGTTCATTTAAAGTCAGTAGGACACAGGCATTATGGAAAGTCGGTGACTCACCATTCCCGTGTCAGTGTCTTCAGTGTCCTCAGTGTCCTCAGGCATCAGACAGAGTGGAGAACCGTGAAGCATGTGGAACCCAGTCAGGGAAAAGGATATCATTAAACTCAATGTGGTTCATTCTAACATCTGGAACTTCCCATCACTACATACACCAACACAAACATCATTTGGCGCTGAACTCTGTGTGTGTGTATGTCTGTGTGTGTTTCACTTCTCAGAGTGTGGATAAGATTCAGCATTGCTTGTTTATAATTCATAATTGCCTTGGCCTGGGGAGATGCAAGCTGGTAGGAAACAAATTTAGTCTGGTTTAATGACGCATTGGAGGTGGAGATATGCACAGGCAGACACAGTAACTCTCTCTCTCTCTCTCTCTCTCTCTCTCTCTCTCTCTCTCTCTCTCTCTCTCTCTCGCACACACACACACAAAATCCAATTTTCCTAACCACTAAACCTAATCCTAACCCTTGCTGTAACCTTAAACCTAAACTTAACCCCTAAAATATACATTTTTATAGGTGAGGACTGGCAAAATGTCCTCACTTCTCTGAATTTGAGATGGTATACTATTCTTGTGAGGACTTCTGGTACGTGTACACATACACACACATGCAAATGCGCACACACACACACATACACACCTGGAGGACATGTGGAGAAGTTCACGTCTCCTGCTACATAGACAGACTCCGTGAGAAGCATCAAAGACTACTCTCTGTGGAACAAAGTATTAAATCCATGCAAAGTGATGGGCTCTACGGCTGCATGGGCCAAGTACATCAATCATCCATGTGCCGTTGGCCAACCAACCAGGGGCAATTCTAGGATTTCTTTGATGGTGTGGCCAATGGGGGATCAAGAACCAGTCATGGGTGGCCATGCAAAATCATCAAATTGTATGACAAATAGTGTTGAAAATTAGCTACGATTCATTGTATTGAACCACTGTTTCAGCTGTTAATTTGTATCTGCACTAACTCATACAAATAAATCAATTTGAAGTGAAGTGATCCATATTGATCCATATTGATCCATAGTGATCCATAGTGATCCATGTTGATCCACATTCAAGTTGAAAACAATTTACTGCATTTCTAAAATGTTATTTTGAGAACAGCGAAAACAAGAAAAAATGACTCCAGCCATTATCACCGTAACTGCTATAGCTTCAGTCACCACAGTCGATAAGGGGCATATGGGCACTAAAAGGACCCATGAGCACCAACATGTGAAGTTCATTGGAGCATTTCAAATTGTGTGTCAAATGAAAGCTAAGAATCTATATTTAAAATTAGGAATAAGCAAAGGATTTGATTTCTGGTCAAACATTTTTCACCTCCGCACTGCTTTCGTCAACTGAGAGAGAAGTGACACTGTTCGATCACTGCAGCTGCACTCTCCAAAGTCCTAAAGCCAGCTAATCAAACAGCCTTCCGGCTGGCTCTGAGCAGTCCGTATGGTCCTAAAGCCAGCCCATTGATACCGCTAAACTGCCAGAACAAACACACATTTTTCTCTCTCCAATTTGATCCAGATTGACAGTGCTCTGACCCAATGAGAATAGGGGGGGACTAAGGGTGGCCAATCATATTTCAGGGGCGGAGGGCGGTGCGATACCACCCCTTTCACCACTCTAAAACCACCCCTGCAACCAACCAACCAAATGTCCCTGTTATGCTTTTGTAAATTCACAGAATCATAGCACAACATTCAACAATATCTAAAACTAAAACAGCATACAGTGCCAGCGCAATATAACTTTTCCACATTTGCCAATTTTGACCATGAGTCAAAATTCAACCTTTCATCTTTTATCTAGTAACTCAAAACGTCCTACATGCAATGAAAGAGCAGCAGTTGATACATGAGAAGTCAAGAGTCTGGTATGAATATTGACAGTAACTTGCGGCTCTATCATACTTTTGACTTTTGAGCATACGGATACCGGCGCCATCTGTGGGGATGACCACATATTACAACCACAATAAGAAACCTATAAATATGTTTCTAATAAGCAAATCATTGAAAACGTGTAGAAGTTGTCATCTTATGTCTCAAATGTCTCTCATGTCTCCTCCAATTGTACACAAATAAAAATCCATATATTTTGTATATAGCCAATTGAAGGTGTACAGCGTGGCATATATTTCTTAAAGTGTCATTTAACAAGATGTATGGTGAAGAAATGTGATATGTTATGCTGCTCCTTTATCTAACAATGGAGGCCTTTCTGCAAAGTCGTTTAGAAAAGGTTCATATTAAAGCTGATTTAACTATTTTCAGAACCTTCAGAAAGTTCCAGGCAAACGGTTCAGGAAATGATATAATTGTGGAAGAATACAATTGCCTGCAACAAAAAGAGCAGAGGGGGGACAAATTCCTAAAAAATAGTATTTCTTAATGCAACAACAGTTACACATCAGAGGAACAAGTAGGTTACACCATTGGGCTATACAGTACATCTAACTAAACTGATTGATTTGTTTGTCACTGCTGTGTTGCCCTTTGATGTTGATGATAGTATATGGAATTGCACATGAGCTCAATTTATTTGAAAAGTTTGGTTATAATGTAATGACTGGAGATAATCATCATCATCATGCATCATAACCACCATCATAATCCCCATCTATTGGATCATTATCATGTCCACATATCACCTTGACGTTTGTTTCACACAGCTTGTCATGTTGATCCTTCACATTAAACCAGGTCAGCCATGAGAATCAGTTGGACAGTGGCTGTAGTGAGAGGAGAATGGAGTCCGTTCCCAGTACTCACCAGGTAGGCTAAATGGACTCGGCACTAAAGTGTTTTCCTACCCTGGGCTGGCTGGCTGGCTTGGAGCCCTGACCCTCCACATGAAACACTAGAGTGTTTTCCTACCCTGGGATGGCTGGCTGGGAGTCCTGGCCCTCCACATGTAACACTATAGTGTTTTCCTACCCTGGGCTTGCTGGCTGGGAGTCCTGGCCCTCCACATGTAACACTATAGTGTTTTCCTACCCTGGGCTGGCTGACTGGGTGGGTGGCTGGCTGGGAGCCCTGGCCCTCCAGATGTAACACTAAAGTGTTTTCCTACCCTGTGCTGGCTGGGAGTCCTGGCCCTCCACATGTAACACTGGAGTGTTTTCCTACTCTGGGCTGGCTTGCTGGGTGGGAGCTTTGGCCCTCCATATGTAACACACATCCCCTGGCTCCTGGCTTGGTTTGACACCCACTGATGTGCGCCGCACAATTGGGCGGTGCACAGTTGGCCGAGCGTCGTCCGGGTTTGGCCGGGGTAGGCGTCATTGTAAATAAGATTTTTTTCTTAACTGACTTTTCTAGTTAAATAAATTGAAAAAATTAAATGTGAAATCTAAATCTTTTTATTTGTAAGACACAATTGCTTCTTTTCTTACTGGTTGTTTTCGAGAGGTTTCTACAGAGTCTGCCAGACTTAGGAGTTTACCACTCTTTCCAGAGAAAAGAGATGCATTTTACATGCCCCTCACTGTTACACAATTACCAGTGCTTTGCCCTACACAGTGTAGTTTCACCCATACACATTTCAAGACTGCCACAATATATCCATGTTCTACAGTAGGCCAATTTACTCAGCCTAATTCATCCCCTTTGTATGTCCATCTATAACATTACAATCCTTTAAAACATCTTTCCAGACATGATTCACCTTCTGTTACTGAGGTATATTCCCTAACCCTGTTCTATCCACACCTAGAAGTGAAAACCACTGCTACCTGTAATGGGTTCTATGCATCATACCCATGAGGGTCTTAGTCTCTGGAGGGTATCTCAATCAGATGAACCCTGTCAAGAATAAAACACTTTGACCCTAGAGGAAAGTCAAACTGTTTGATTTATCTTCTTATCTATCTAAATCTGCCCTTACTTGTCCAGCGCTATAGGCTTCCTGTATATCATCCTCTCCACATACATACACATATTATGGTATAAAAGCCTTTGTCTTTGCGGTAAACATATCATGTCATAATTTATTGAAGACAAAATGGTGTAGACAGCACCATGTCCTCCCCTTGGAGATATATGGCATTATTTACCATAACACCTATGTAACATCAGCTCCTAATGCACCATGGGTAGACCTGCACACAACAATGGGTGGCTTTCAGGCCCATCGCTACTTTAACCTCTTACATCTATGGGGGCGCTATTTCATTTTTGGATGAAAAACGTTCCCGTTTTAAACAAGATATTTTGTCACAAAAAGATGCTCGACTATGCATATAATTGATAGCATTCGAAAGAAAACACTCTGACGTGTCCAGAAATACCAAGATATTCTCTGTGCGTGCCCTAGAACGTGAGCTTCAGGCAAAACCAAGATGAGATGGCATCCAGGAAATGACAAGGATTTTTGAGGCTCTGTTTCCATTGTCTCCTTATATGGCTGTGAATGCGAGAGGAATGAGCCTGCCCTTTCTGTCATTTCCCCAAGGTGTCTGCAGCATTGTGACGTATTTGTAGGCAGATCATTGGAAGATTGACCATAAGAGACCACATTTACCAGGTGTCCGCCCGGTGTCCTGCGCCGAAATTGGTGCGCAAAAGTCACCTGCCAGTATTTTTCCATGAGATACAGAGAGGAAAGCAAGCTTCCACGAACTGCATATCAATGAAGAGATATGTGAAAAAACACCTTGAGGATTGATTCCAAACAACGTTTGCCATGTTTCGGTCGATATTATGTAGTTAATCCGGAAAAGGTTTTACGTTGTAGGTGACTGAATTTTCGGTTCGTTTCGGTAGCCAGACGCAATGTAGAAAACGGAACGATTTCTCCTACACACAGACGCTTTCAGGAAAAACTGCGCATTTGGTATGTAACTGAGAGTCTCCTCATTGAAAACATCAGAAGCTCTTCAAAGGTAAATGATTTTATTTATTTGGTTATCTGGTTTTTGTGAAAATGTTGCGTGCTAAATGCTACTCAAAATGCTATGCTAGCTTTGCATACTCTTACACAAATTAGTCAATTTCTATGGTTCAAAAGCATATTTTGAAAATCTGAGATGACAGTGTTGTTAAGAAAAGGCTAAGCTTGAGAGCAGACGCATTATTTTCATTTTATTTGCGATTTTCAGAAATCGTTAACGTTGCGTTATGCTAATGAGCCTGAGGCTTTAGTCACAAACCCGGATCCGGGATGGGGAGTTTCAAGAAGACTCACCCAAATGAAAAACTACTATAGTATGGTATACTTTTTTGGACCTTACTGTAGTATTAACTGTAGTGTTTTTCTGGACTGAAGTCCAATGTTGCAAATCATTTAAAAATATATCCTTTTTAGATAAAACTATACTAAATATAATCACATGGCACCAAATAATTGATTAAAATACACTATTTTGCAAAGAAGGGTAGCATGGTGTAGCCGGAGGACAGCTAGCTTCCATCCTGACTTCAATACATAACCAGAAGGCTCATGGTTCTCACCCCCTTCCATAGACATACACAGTAATTATGACAACTTTTGGGGGACGTCCTCCAGCCTATCAGAGTTCTTTCAGCATGAACTGACATTGTCCACCCAATCAAAGGACCAGAAAATGATCAAGTACTGAAAGAATCAGCTACAGCTAGCAGCACTGCAGTGTATAAAATGTGGTGAGTAGTTGACTTGAAGAGAGAGGAAGACAATAGTTGAACAGTTTTCCACAAATTCATTTCTTCCAAAATGAAGGAGAAGCAAGAGAGAAAAAAAAGAGAGATTTCTTTTTTTTCAGTTACACTTACTTAGCTAGCAAATGCAGCTAGCTAGTTTAGCCTACCCCAGCTCAAACAGAGGGATGCTATGCTAACTAGCTGACTATGACTTTCCAACACAACACTGGAACTCGTCCATGTCAAGGTAAGCTTTTGGCATTACAAATGTATTGCCACCAGGGCCCGCCGGTGTAACTGCTTACTGACTTTACACTGTAACGTTACTGCATGATTGTTGCAGATTTACTAATGCGTTAGTTCCATTAGCTATGCTGAGTACAACATTTTTTGCCTGGTCACATACAGCTGATGTGTTGTGCATTGAAGTCCACAAGCGAAGGGAAGAGGTGAGAGGAGGAGAGCGCAGAGATGTGACAAGGAATACAAAGTGACTGCTATGAAAGTGAGCTGTGTTAACGCGTGATCAAGGGTGTATTCATTCCGCCGATTCTGTTGAAAAACGTTTATTAAACGAAAGCAAACGGGGATAAACATACCTGAATTTGAACAATAGAAACTACATGATACTAAAATGTTAGTGTCATGTAATAGCCTAAACCTATCACTGTTACATTGAACTGGGTGAATGGAATATGAATGAGAGTCAGCCAATATGCTGTAATACAAATAAGGCCATGCTCATGAAAGAAAATCATCCTCCTTCATTTTAAACGGCACTGACCATTCAACTATAGTATAAATTCCAAAGGAAAATAGAACTATATTATATACTACCATAATGAACATAGTGTTTTTGCGGATTGTAGTACCCTATACTGTAGTATTTACTGTAGTGTGATTGCAGAATGTAGTATATTGTAGTATTTATTATAGTGTTATTGCCATCTGGAGTGTACTGTAGCATTTACCGTAGCGATTTTGCAGACTGGAGTATACTGTAGTATTTACTATAGTGTTATTGCAGACTGTAGTATACTGTAGTATTACTGTAGTGTTATTGCAGACTGTACTATACTGAAGAATTTACTGTCGTGATTTTGCAGACTGGAGTATACTGTAGTATTTACTGGAGAATTTTGCGGACACAACTGTAGTATTTACTATAGTGTTTTTGTTTTAATATCTTTGATATATAATACTTTTCCATAAATTGTAGGTAGGAAGGACTGGGGTCTGAAAGGATAGTTCAGAACTTCTGCTCTTTTCTATAACCTGTATGGAACAAAATATGGTCTATACCTGGCATGTATGGTTCTCACTTGTGGGTGGGACAAATTAGGATATGGGGAGAGGAATGGGCAGGGTACATAAAAATAAAATACTGTAGTATTTACTGTAGTTTAAAAAGTGTAGTGTTTTTGTAGAATTTAGTGTTTTTGGGGACATTACCTTAGTATTTACTATAGTATTCTACCGTATACTACAACATTCTATAGAAGTACTACACGTCAGAGGGATACAACAGTGTTTAGTATAGTATTGTACAGTATACTACAATTTACTACAGAATTCTGTAGTAAGCACTGTAGTATTCAATATTAAACTGTTGTATTTTTTTCATGTGGGCAGACACACCATTGAAAGGCAAGTATGTATATTGTTTGGTAATATTCCCAGACACCATTGAAAAGTAAAGATATTATTCTGTGAAACTCTCCTTGAATAGTTCAAAGTTTCACTATGTTTTGTTAGTTCTGTGGTACAAACCTTTCAATGAGGTGAATGCATTTGGAACTGGCAGTGTAACTTACTTTAAAGCATAGTGATTGAAATAACATACAACAATATCATTTTCACTATTGACACTAACAATAAACCCTGTGACTTCTTTCAACCAAACACTGTACAGAATAAAATATATATTCTAGGAATAATAATGTGTGTTTGTCAGAGGCTCACTGATCTCTCTGTTATTAGAAAACAGCTATGTGTGTGTGTGTGTGTGTGTGTGTGTGTTTGTTTATGTGTGTTTCCTTGGTTGTGACAGAGACAAACTAAGGGCAGGAACTGAGCTGTAAACATGCAGCATCTCATCTCATCAGCATGCAGAGATGCCTTAACATTACCATAGCAATGGTGGAGAACATTAGAGGTGGAAACTGTGAGGTATTTGTCAGCAGATTGATACTCAGGGCCCAATTACAACCATTCGGCTGCATTCTCCTTTACTCAGGGGATTTCACATCTCACAGGCCTCTGCTCCTATCAATATCTTCAAACTGTCAGCAGTCAGACTCAGAGAGTGTTTGTGTGTGTAAAGTGTGTGAGTGTTTGTGTGTTTGTATGCGTGTGTGTGTCAGGAGGAGCAGCTCAGCTCAGTACTAATGAGGACAGAGACAGATCCAGCCAGAATCCTTTCCTTTACATGAAGAAAATACTATAGCATGCTAAGGTATAAATACTATAGAATTCACTGTAGTGTTTTTCCTGAGTTTACTGTAGTATTCAATGTAGTGTTTTTATGGACCTTAGTCAGACCTTTTGATATGAGACTCAAAATTGAGCTCAGGTGGCATCCTGTTTCCATTGATCATCCTTGAGAAGTTTCTACAACTTGATTATTGATTGAACATGAGTTGGAAAGGCACACACCTGTCTATATAAGGTCCCACAATTGACAATGCATGTCAGAGCAAAAACCAAGCCATGAGGTTGAAGGAATTGTCAGTAGAGCTCCGAGACAGGATTGTATCGAGACACAGATTTGGGGAATGGTACCAAAACATTTCTGCAGCATTGAAGTGAGCAATCGGGGGAGAAGGGCCTTTGTCAGGGAGGTGACCAGGGACCCAATGGTCACTATTACAGAGCTCCAGAGTTCCTCTGTGGAGATGGGAGAACCTTACAGAAGGACAACCATCTCTGCAGCACTCCACCTCTCAGGCCTTTATGGTAGAGTGGCCAGACGGAAGCCACTCCTCAGTAAAAGGCACATGACAGACTATGAGAAACAAGATTCTCTGGTCTGATGAAACCAAGATTGAACTCTTTGGCCTGAATACCAGGCTTCATGTCTAAAGGAAACCTGGCACCATCCCTACGGTGAAGCATGGTGGTGTCAGCATCATGCTGTAGGGATGTTTTTCAGCAGCAGGGACTAGGAGACTAGTCAAGATTGAGGGAAAGATGAACGGAGCAAAGTACAGTGAGATCCTTGATGAAAACCTGCTCCAGAGAGCTCAGGACTTCAGACTGCGGCGATGGTTTACCTTCCAACATGACAGCGACCTTAATTAAGCACACAGCCAAGACAACACAGGAGTGGCTTCGGGACAATTCTCTGAATGTCCTTGAGTGGCCCAGCCAGAGCCCGGCTTTGAACCCGATCGAACAACTCTGGAGAGACCTAAAAATAACTGTGCAGTGTCACTCCCCATCAACCATTAGAAAGAGAAAAAAAAGTTGACAGTATGCCAGTGGAAGGGAAAACAGTAGCAGGTGACCCGACTGTGGTTGGTGACTACTATGATTTCCCATTGTAGCCAATTCAACTGCAGTAATTTACCGATTTGGTGTGTGAGAGAGAGAGAGAGAGAGAGAGAGAGAGAGAGAGAGAGAGAGAGAGAGAGAGAGAGAGAGAGAGAGAGAGAGAGAGAGAGAGAGTAGGTGTGATTCTTCCCATAGGACAGAGCAGACAGATGGAAATAGGTTTTACATATGGAGAGAACTGGGCAGGTTTCAGTCTTCTGACTGTGTCCGTTCCAACCATAGAGATACATTTAATTACTGCACCCAATAAAAGGCTGGAGTGACACCAGCTCCAGAGTGGAACAGCCCTATGTGCATGTCTTCTATTTTATGTTGTGGCCCCAACCCTGCCCTGAGGGAGTACACATTGAATTACTAGAACAGGAATATAATTGTATTTCCAGGGGGAAAACCTCTTCTTCGTTTCATTTCAGTTCTAATCTACCCTACCAATCAGCCCCCTAGTAAAATATGATAAGACTTGATTTGCCTTTTCCCTCTGCAGTTTACCATACCATAAGCTCCTGTCCTGTCCAGGCCAGTGTCATTATTTCCACACCGGTCCTGTTCCCAACATAATGCATGCTGACCATTCTCTCTATACAGTACTGCTTTGATTATACTGCTGTGTTTTGAACATGCTCTCATCTCATTGTGTGTGTGTGTGTGCATGTGTTTGTATGTGTGTGTGTGTGTGTGTGTGTGCTGTAAGCATGCTCTCATCTCCTTCCTCGTTAGTTTCTCCACCATGCCATAATGTTGTAATCGATCATCTATCCACTACTAACCGCCTCACCAGCCCCTTTTCTCCCCGCAGACATTTTGAATTCTGAAGATATTTACCCAAACCAGCGGGGTGGTGTCTTTCAAGTTATGATTATGCTGTAAGGTATCTATTAAAATCCAAGTCTTTAGGGCCTAACTCCCCCTCTCTGTTAAACCAACAAATAACAATGAAAAGAAGAACAATCGTTCTGGCTTGGCTGAGAAGAAAAGAGAAATTATTGGTTCACCAGGGACCTGCATAACCTGTTGCTGTTCCCCTCAACATCTCAGCAAAGAACTGATAAGTGTGTCCCACTAGACAACAGGTCACTATCAGAAACAGACAACCAGCCCAACCACCACCCCTGGGCAATTTGACCAAATTGACCTAGAAACAGAGTTAGCGAGAGGTAAGTAGAAAATAAACTTGTGCCTGCATGACTGCATGAAGCTTGTGACCATGGCTACATCAGTTGTACTCTTTGTATACTGTAAGATAATGATGGAATTTCTTAAACGTGGTACTCCCAAATAATTCAAGGACGTGATCCCACAAGAAGCATAATCTAAATAGCACAAAACCCCACAGGATAATGTCACTAGCCAATTTGGCTTGAGCTTAAGATATGGTAACTTTGGCATGCAATTTAGACCAATCTTTCTGTGTGCCCATATCCTCAATCATATGAGCTAGCTTGTCTATCCAAAGCCACAGAGGACTCTAGCTCTGAAAACTGACACCAGAATTCTTCATCTGCCTCAAATAAACACTATATTTCATTCGCTAAAGATTTTTACATTCTGAATGGGCCATTCCCTGAGAGGGCGAGACTTAGAAGATATTTTCCACATTCTCCTAAAGCCAAATACAATATCCC
>NC_088241.1:12660234-12752734 GCF_036934945.1 Oncorhynchus masou masou | reverse complement strand
CCAAAATTCACCCAACTTATTGTGGGATGCTTGTGGAAGGCTACCCGAAACGTTTGACCCCAGTTAAACAATTTAAAGCAATGCTACCAAATACTAATTGAATGTATGTAAACTTCTGACCCACTGTGAATGTGATGAACGAAAGAAAAGCTGAAATAAATAATTCTCTCTACTATTATTCTGACATTTCACATTCTTAAAATAAAGTGGTGATCCTAACTGACCTAAGACAGGGATTTTTTTACTCAGATTGAATGTCATGAATTGTGAAAAACTGAGTTTAAATGTATTTGGCTAAGGTGTATGTAAACCTCCGACTTCAACTGTAGAATCACTGTGCATCACTCTATCCATCCAGCCCTGGTACAGATGGCTTGTGCCCAGAGACAGTGCTTGCTGGGCAGGGGTTGAGAGCTAGGACCAAAGTCAACATGGTCCCTGTGCTGTGCCCTGACACCAGATCTTTGTTGACATCTGCTCCCGTGCTTCTGTGCTCCAGAGCTCCAGAACAGAGCAGCATACATTCCTCCAGGATGTTTGCTTTCCTCTTCTCTCTCTCTTCCGTTTGTTTCTGGTTTTCTTTGTTTCAGTCAGTCTGGCCCTCAGGCATGACAGAAGTGGCCGAGCTTCTCCAAACACTGTTTGAGCCAAACACCGTTTTGATCGAGCCGGCCCGACAGCCATTGGCCCCTGAAGACACGGAAGAGTGAAAAAAAGACACTAACCAGCCATGTTCCATTGTTTCACTGTTGTAGGGGATGAATGTACAACTTTCGCTGCCTCCCGGGTCAGGCCCAGAGAAGGCACATGGCCACCTGGTGGGGTTTCGGAGGGTAGGTGGGAGTGATCTGCGTCTCTCTCTGATCGTTCTCTATTCAGTCTTCTGGTCAACGCTCATCAGAACATGAAGTTGCAGCCTGGTATATCCGGCATCCAAATCTCATCCAAGCCCTCCTATATAGGATTATTCAATAAACTCTACAGTGTATGGAGGGTCATTAAGTTAAAAAAAAGATACGTGAGCTCATTCAAGGAGTAGCTAGCTCTTCTGACATTACAGGGTTATAGAGTGTATCATTTCATATTCTCCTCTCCTTGCCATCTTTATGCCTTGACAAGCTGTCCTATCTGCTCTTGTATGAGGTTGGATTTTCACATTAAAGAGATTGAAAGGGATCTTAAGCACTTACAAATGTGTAACGTATTGTACACATTGGAATTTGTAAGATATAGAGAGAGGGAGTGAAAGAGAAGGAGAGAGACAAAAGATAGGGAGAAAAGGAGAGAGAGAGAAAAGGAGGAAGAGAGGGAGGGAGGTTGACAGATGCACGTTGCTTGTTTGTGTTGCAACCTTCACCTCATACACGGCTGTAGTCTAATCCTAATGTAACTGGGAGGCGGAGGGATTCAGTGTTACAATGTTACACATGGTTGGAAGGTGTGATGTCATGTCAACAGGAAGCAAGACAGATCTTCTGGAGGTTCCATGCCAGCTGTTCCCATCTCAACTTCATGTCTTCAGGCTTTAAACACAATTTAAATCTATACTTCAGCAATAATCAACACAATCGATGATCCATTAATGTTTTTATAAAGTTTACATTTTTAAATAAATGCTTTGTAAATGTTTATTTCACCAATGTGCTGGAACAAAACTCAGGGTCCAGACTTGTATGATTAAGACAAGGTGATTGTTCCTTCAATTTACAGTATGTAGACGTTCTTTTCTTTTGACTTGAGTACAAACGTGATGTTGATTATTGTTATTAAGTGTTGGGCTGGTGTTTAAAGTGATTAAGATATGAAAGACAAAGCTGAACCATCAAAGCAGACAAACAAACCTTCCTCTCTCTCCGATCGACTCAATGTGTATTTAATATGAAAGTAATGTCTATAATATTTTCAACATGATATCAGTTTTCAGTGAAAGGTTCACAATAAAACAACATGGCACGTATACAGACTTATATATACGGTTCCAAACTACACATGAAACAAACTCTCTGCCCCAATGGCGCCGACCATACAGTCTGCTGTCTGCTAATACTGTACACCTACACATTAACCACACCCTGTACCACATCTAAAGCACCATGCGGTCATAGATTCCTAACTGTTCAATGTGTGGCCATGTTCAATGTGGTCATTACCATGATTAATGGTAATAGATACCTAACTGCTTAATGTGTGGACATGAACACACAGGTTTCCATAGTGGTCAGAAACACACCATTGATCCCCAGCAGCGTTTCACACCACACACAAAGAGTTAGCCAAAGAGTCCAAAGAACAATATTGCGGTCCAAAGACAATATCTTGCACTGAGAGCCATCTCACAGAGTCGGTTCCCCAAAAATAATGCAGAAAAAGTGTTATTCTGTGCCTGGAATATTTCAATGTGGAATTCTCCTCGAACAACAGTTTCCTGTGTTCCCCCCGTTAGTGTGTGTGTGTAAGGCTGAGAGGGAGAGAGAATGGGAGGGGAGAGATAGAGGGTGAGAGAGAGAATGGCAGAGGAGAGAGAGAGAGTGAAGAGGGGGCATGCTCTCTGACAGCACAACCTCTGAGACTGAGGAGTGCTTCACAGGGTTAAGACATGATGGGGGAAGGAGAGAGACAGAGTGGAGGAAGAGTAGAGGAGGGAAATAAGGGCAGAGGGAGAGGTGAAAGACAGATAGTGGGGTGTCAGGGGGTAAACAAGCAAGGGAGCAGGTGGAGGAAAGACAGCGATGCAGGCAACCTGGCGATATGTGTCACACCATCGGAAAGACTTTAGGGGGGAGGGAGGGAGGAGATGTGTGAATGTGTATGTATGTGTGTATATGAGAGAGAAAGGGAGGGGAGAGGGAGACGAGGGGAGAGAGAGTGAGGGAGAGAGAGATACAGAGAGAAATATAGAGAGAATGGGTAACGAGAGAAAGCGCGAGAGTTCGAGAGAGAGGTCAAGAAATGTGCTTTCCACAGTGCTCTGCTCTGGTGTCTAGGCAAACGGGCTGAGCTGAAAGCTGCCTCCCCTGACACACCTTTGAAGTCTGAGTTCAGCCTCTGCCTGCCTGCTCCTTAACACTGGAAAATCTCCCAGTCTCTCTCTCACACGCACACGCATGCACGCAAGCTTACTGTCATGCACCTGCACACACACACACACACACACACACACACACACACACACACACACACACACACACACAAGACAGCACAGCAACATTCACACTCGCTCATTACACCAGCTTCAGTCTGACAGAGAGCTCTCTGAGGATACAGCAGAGATGAATAAAGAGTTGAATATAGCTCAACACACTAAAAGATATAACTGACAGAGCCTGATAACACATATACTACCCTATTCCTCTTAGTCCATCTTGGTAAAAGGTATCTTATTGAAATAAAACAAAATAATGTCAGCATTATACCAGGAAAAAGGATATTGTAAGATTCCAATTACAATTTCAATTTGAGATTTCCAAATTGTATTTTTTGTCTGAGTGGGCCGTGTAGTCTTTAGGATCCAAGACAGCCTCTAAGATATTCTAGAATGCTAAAGTCATGGAGTGTTTCTACTTCCATCAGTCGACCATCAGCGTCTGTGAAACAACAATGCAGTCAGATTTAAAGGCAGGCAGGCTGAGCTCTGAACTCTGTCCATGGTGTAAAGGAGTCAGTCCCAGCCGCCAACTGTCTGTGTTGGCTCCCAGGCTTAGTGCACAGAGGGAGGTGTGTGTTTTGGTTCAAAGCGAGAGGGCACGTTGTTTTGATATGGGATTGTGTTTGTTTTTGCCTGATAGGGAGTGGAATCTGCACGTCTGCAGGCGTGTTTCAGGGCACCCAGAGCTCCTTGGAAGCGAAGCCAAGAAAGCCGAGAGTGGGAGAGAGACTCGGCAGAGGGATGGAGATGGGAGAGGAGGGGAGAGAAGGGGGAGGCAGAGTGGGCCAAGTGTTGTTATTGACATCCAAAAAGCAAATGGTCCGTTTCTGGCAGTTCCACCAGCTGAAAGGTTTCAGCCAGTGTTTGGAATCCATCTGAACTGGACAGACAGACTGACAGAGAGACGTGATATTTCCCAGACTGACTGCTCTTCTGCTCTTTATTTTAATACTCTCAATCAGATCTTCTTTTTGAAACACAATCTCCTTCTGAACATGAGAAGATTTTCAAATATGAGCAATTATTGGTAGGACAAAAGATATTAACAAACATTTCATTGTTAAAAATCAACTATGTTTTCGTAGAATGCCTTAACCAGGGTATATCAATCTCATTGGATTGGGACCTGAGTGGTGCCCTGACATCTTCCCCTCTGTGCAGTTCCTGGTGATAAAAGTCATTGAAAGTCATAATAATGTCTTACAGTAAAGTTCAAAATGTAAATGGATTTATGATCGAGGCACCAAAGCCCAAAGAATATAATATTTTTTAACTCATTGAATTCTTTCAATTAACTTGCAATGTATTGGGAGTTACATTGTTAACACACTGTTATTCTAAGCATCCCATAATGAAACATTTTGGGAACTAGATGATGGTTGTATTTCACATTGTGCCCATGTGTGTGGTGAGACTGTTCTAAGTGCTGGATGTTGATGTTGGATTGGCTGTTCTACTGTCGGCTACTTCACTGAATCTGTCACACCCTGACCATAGTTTGCTTTGTATGTTTCTATGTTGGTTTGGTCAGGGTGTGATCTGAGTGGGCATTCTATGTTGTGTGTCTAGTTTGTCTGTTTCTGTGTTTGGCCTGATATGGTTCTCAATCAGAGGCAGGTGTTAGTCATTGTCTCTGATTGGGAACCATATTTAGGTAGCCTGTTTGGTGTTGGGTTTTGTGGGTGACTGTCCTTATTCTGTCTGTGTTACTTAGCGCCAGTATTTAGGCTGTTTCGGTTTACGTTTATTGGTTTTGTATTTGATTCGTGTTTACTTTGTTTTCATTAAACATGGATTGTAATAGCCACGCCGCATTTTGGTCTGACTCTCCTTTGCCTATAGAAAACTGTTACAGAATCACTCTCTTGGTGTGTGGCTTGAAACCGTAAAGCTTCTACAAAAAGTGACCAACATAACTTGAGATGGATGACATTTTGGGAAAAATGTATCGTCAGTAGATGGTCAGAATTGGCATGCATGTCATTTAACAGGTGAGTATACGGTACGTTTAGCAAGGTGTTCTGTGCACTGTATAGCACCAGAATCCCAGTCAGCGTATCTAACAGTGTTGGAATAAAATGTGAATCACTCTCTGTGGTATTCCAATGCATTTGATGTTAGAACCACTCTTAATTATAACTCTGTTTAAGCAGGGAAAATCCTTGTCCCTGACACATCTTTCACATACTCTTTACCTGCTTGTATAATTCATAGCATGCAAAGATGCACCACCACCATTCCTGCATCTCTCCCTCTACAAAAACATACCCTTCATTCATCTGCTTTCACTATTAATATATTCCCACCTTTATGAGCCAAGCACCGCCTGTGGGATTCATCAACCAGGAATCAGCCTCCACACACACATGCACACGCACTCGCACAAACACACACACACACTCTCTCTCCCCTCTCCCTCCACGCTACGCTCAACGCTGGGCCCTGGGGCAGGATATCTATAATTCATCTTTTATCTGGCCCTCGCAGTCCCGCTCGCTGTTCCACACAGCCATCGCCCACTTCACAGGGCAACGCCGCCCGCCATACAGCAGCACCGCCCCTCTAATAGAAGTCTCACAGGGCACCCTGATATTGATTGTACTCCAAGGTAAACAGCCTGGCTTGCATAATCAGCCGTTTGTGAAGTGAAACTCCATAGCTAGGCCCAGTGTTTGTGTCCCTGCCTACTGGTGGCAGGGAGACCACAATCTGGCACCAACTGCTTTACAGGGTCTCCAGCGCAGCAGGGAGCTTGACTCTGAACCATATCAAAGAAGAACATGTTAATGGAAAGGGATCTGTGTACAGATAAACAGAAACCACACACACACACACACACACAGAGAGAGAGAATTTAAAGTACTTTGTCCTATGTGTAAGCCTATACATGTATTGTTTAGTTATACAGGTATATTGATACACTTGTTAGGTTCTAATTCTGAGAGTAAAAAACTCTACGGACACTATAAAAGCATAACCAAGTTTATTCTACCCAGAGGATCAATACAGCTGCATCAGACAAAACATGTTTCCACCAACACAAGTATATACACTCCAATTTAGATGCACTCCACCTTCTCTCCAACTCTTACATATTTTATGGTTTGACTGGAAGACGAAGTGATGGGGTAATAAACCATTCCTTCTCCCTTAAGGTGACCTGACCTCAACCCCCTTGTTGCCTAATCCAAAGCTCTCTCCCCTTATCAATGCCTGCCACATGTGATCGCTTCACTGACCAACTCATGGTTGTCATGGTGCCTGGTACCAGACTATGTCTCTTCTCCTTCCATAGGATCCCTGATGACTAACAATAACATATCCTGACATGATGTAAACATTGTACATGACCCTCTCTCCCTCAGTGACATGAATAAGTATATTTCATATTCTCAGAGCCCAACACACTATATGTGTGTATGTGGACACCCCATCAAATTAGTGGACTCTGCTATTTCTGCCATACCCATTGCTGACAGGTGTATACAATCAAATCAAATGTTATTTGTCACATGCTCCGAATACAACAGGTGTAGACCTTAGAGTGAAATGCTTACTTACAATCCCTTAACCAATAATGCAGGTTTAAGAAAATACCTAAAAAAAGTAAGAGATAAGAAAAACAATGAATTAAAGAGTAGCCGTAAATAACAATAGCGGGGCTTTTTTACAAGGGGTACCAGTACAGAGTCAATGTGTCAATGTGCGGGGGCACCGGTGTCGAGGTAATTGAGGTAATTATGTACATGAAGGTAGGGTTATTTAAGTGGCTATGCATAGATAATAAAAGAGAGCAGCAGCGTATCGGGGGGTGCAAATAGTCTGGGTAGCCATTTGATTAGCTGTTCAAGAGTCTTATGGCTTGGGGGTAGAAGCTGTTTAGAAGCATCTTGGACCTAGACTTGGCGCCCCAGTACCGCTTGCCATGCGGTAGCAGAGAGAACAGTCTATGACTAGGGTGGCCGAAGTCTTTGAAAATTTTTAGGGCCTTCCTCTGACACTGCCTGGTATAGAGGTCCTGGACATCACGCACCTGCTAAAATCGGTTTCCAATTGAACATACTTCTTTCCAAAATAAATATTATAGTTTGATTGCATTTTAGGGTATCGGAGGAGTAAATAGATATGCATTTGGACTTGTTGAAACACATTTTAGGGGTAGACTTTCGGGTTTGTTTCTCTGCAAGTTGAACGAGTGGATTACTCATGGATGGCGCCAGCTAAACTGACTTTTTGGGATATAAAGAAGGATTTTATCTAACAAAACGACACTACATGTTATAGCTGGGACCCTTTGGATGACAAATCAGAGGAAGATTTTCAAAAAGTAAATGAATATTTAATTGTTATATGTGAATGTATGAAACCTGTGCCGGTGGAAAAATATTTTGATGTGGGGCGCCGTCCTCAAACAATCACATGGCATGTTTTTGCTGTAAAAGCTACTGTAAATTGGACAGTTCAGTGAGATTAACACAAATTTAAAATTTCAGCCAGTATAAGACACTTACATTTACCTAAATGTTTAAAGTCCATGATATTTATGATTATTTATTTGAATTGTGAGCCCTCCAGCTTCACCGGCAGTTGTCCTGCTAGCGGGACACCGATCCTTAAGAAGTTTTTAATGCCCATGATTTTGGAATGAGATGTTCAACGAGCAGGTGTCCACATTTTACAATCTAGTGTATGTGGATTCAAACACAATCATTAAAGGGGCAGTGCAGTCAAAATTTGATTTTCCTGTGATTTATATATATTTCCACAATATGAGGTTAGAATAATACTGTGAAAACTATGATAATATCCATTTAGTGCAAGAGCTGTTTGAAAAGACTGCATGACATTTCAGCTCGATTTGAATGGGTGGAGTTTTGCCCTGCCTGGCAACATCACCAGGCAGTATAAGTATAAGTTAGTAGACCAATAAAAAAGAGAGTTCAAAACCTCTCTGCCAATAATAGCTAGTTTTCAGGTTATATATCCCTCCCATTAGACTCATCCAATAAGGTCCCTCACTCAGACCACTCCCAGACAGTTCTAGATATTTTGTTTGCATGAGAAATATATATTTTTTACATTTTACCATTTTGATTGAAAATAATCACAGTAAGGTACTTCGTTATTACCCAGAAATGATTTCATATTGGAATAAAAAACGTCTGCTTGCATTGGACCTTTTAAACAAGTGACAAAAACAAGCTGATTTAATTGTAACAAACCAGTTTGGTTTTGGAGTGCCGTGTTAACGTCAACAGTCATCCATTGTGTCTCACTCTGGCTCCTGCTTATCACTATTTGGCTGTGGTCGATGTGTCTCTGACAAACTGCTGCGTCTCCCTCTGGTTCTCATCAACACTCTGGAACCACAGGGACGATCAAAGAGGAGTTAAACTGACCCAGAGCAGTGCTCTCTCTCCATGTTCTCTCCACGTCACCAGAGTTATGCTACATCTGAATGTGTCTCTGGGAGGATGAATGAGGAGTGAGGAAGAAGGATACAAGAATACATTTAGAATGTTAAAAAACAGGGAATACTGTAGTAGCCTCTCCCTATGTCCTCTAAAGACATATTCTCTATGGCCCTGATCACTGTCACAGGGATGGAGTATTTGGAAAGGCTTATGAATGGTAAGATTGTTATCTGCCAGAGTACAGTACACACTAACATACAGTGCCTCTTCCTGTACTTGTGAAGAAGTAGGACATTTTCATTAACAATGTCAAAGAACAATAGCAAAGTAGATTATTTTTCTTATAAAAATAATACTATATTCAATGATTGTATGGATGACTCTTAGCTGAACTGTCTTTGTAGTATGACTGTAGAGGTTATACCTTTGACTGCACCGTTACAGTGAACCTGACTGTGGGGCTGATTGTGAGGTACTGTAGTTCAGAAACCATGACCTTATGTAGGCTAAATCAGTTTCTGCTGCCGGAGGGGGGGCTGCCAGATCAGTTTGGCATCCTCACCGCCCTATTTCTCTCTCGCCCCTCTCTTTCTCTCTCTCCCTCCGCCTCCTCAGTGCAGTGAAGGTCAGTAGGATTAGCAGCACATACCTTTCAGCTCTCTGAGGGGGTGGAGGTCATGGCCCTACTGCTATTTCCAGTGCTATGCATCCCAGCCCAGCATAGCAGCCATTGTTACAAGGACAAGGAAGACAACACAACGTCGTTCCATCCACAGAGGAACATGGACACACAGATCTAAAACTGATCTACACATGTTCAACTTATATGACCTCAATGTGATTGACATGATGAGAAACAGATGATTACTGTAGGCCTATCTGAACACTGTTAACACAAAATGTCTCTCCTTTTTCCCATTCCCTTGGTTGACTTCTCATTTTACCATTTCCCATCTCTAACAGAGATCCGTCTCTTTATTAGTCAGACTGAAACCCTTCTATTTATTGTCATGAATCTTGCCATGGAGGCAGCTCTGCAGAGTGGTCACTAGCTGGAACAGCCACACAATAACACAACCTAACCTTAAATGTAATGCCTGGGGTGTAGTGGAGGAAGAAGTCAGACGGAGGAAACAGAGTTCAGAGTAGAGCTACTTCTTTATTCACCACACAGGTGAAAACGACGCCACTCAAACAAATGCCCCAAAACACAGGGGAACTAAACAGTCCCGAATCACACACGTACACGAACAGCCGTGACTTACAGGCGAGTACACATAAAACAATCCCGCACACCCAGCAGGCGGGCCGGCTGGATAATAAAGCCCAACCAATTAACCTAACTAATTAACCTAACTAAACACAGGTGTAACTAATAAACAGACATGGGGGGGAATCAGTGGCAGCTAGTAGGCCGGTGACGACGACCGCCGAGCGCCACCCGAACAGGAAGGGGAGCCACCTTCGGTAGGAGTCATGACATTAAATTAAGACCAAAAAGCTAATTTTTGTTTCCACACGTTTTTACAATATAGACAATTTTGCCTTTGCAGTTGGCCTATCTAGCAGAAATCGTTAAGTTCTGTCTCCAGGGCAAGATTCATAACAATTAAGGTCAACCTGCATAGAAGTCAGCTGTTAGACATTAGACAGAACTGAACTAGGAAAGAAAGAGGGAAGAGGGGAAAGAGGAAAGATAAAGGAGGGGGTGGCTGGATGGATTTCACAACAATAACCTGAAAATGACTTTGGCCTTTCACCTTTTTTATAAAATTGTATCACCATATTGGTTTGTCCCTGGGAAAAACGCCAAAGACAAAATGTCTTATTCAGCCTTGTACAGTGAAGGGCTTTGTATTATGAGCTAGATCTGGTTCTTGTGGCTTTGAAGAGTCTAACTTTGTTTTTCTCTTGCCTGCAGCATGGACACTAAGAACAGTCAGATTGTGTCAGCAGTGGGTTACTAACTGTATAATATCGAGCCTCTAGAATCTCAGATATAGCAGTTGTGTTTGGATCAAACCCCAGATCTCACCCTGCCCAGTGGACCGTCACCACGGTGACCTCCACAATCACACTGACAACCAACACAACATGCATGGCTCTGATAGACATGTAGCATAATGTATGTAGTCAAACACAAATCACTATTCATGTGGTGCTGGTCTGAAATAAAAAATATTTTAGCAGCGAATTACAGGGGCCTGCATAGTACGTTTCTCCAAAACATAGCTTTAAGTTCACTTCTGATTGACATGAATCACTGTATGCCATATCCTGCCTGTTCCAGGAATTACCTAGAACAACTCAGGACCTCAGTACAGGTCAGTCAGTCCCATAGATCAAGAACATTGTGAAACGCCTATAGTTCCCTTTATTACAGACCAGACAGGATGTCCTTTACATTACCAAGCCTGGAAACAGGAGAGGATCCAAAAAAAAACAGAAGAACCAACCAGAATCACGTTCATAAGAAAAGGATCCCCTGAGAGAGGTAACGTTATGCTGCCATGTAGTATTAGATGTACTGCCATATAAAATATCACTACAGTCATGGAAGGGTCACAAGGAGGGTAAAGAGTATTGCCCAAGGCATACTGGTTGTGTACCAGAGACATTGTGTTCACGTCTTTGGCATCCTCTTAGGGAAGAAAACCGCACACAGATAACTGACAAGATAAGAGGAATCTTCAGCTTTACATGGACGGTCACACAAAAGACTGTTTATACTCAATCACAGTGGGCAGAGACGTAATACATGTATGCTGCTCCTATCAGCAGCAGCATACCGTTACTCTATAGCCACAACTTTTCAAATATCATTTACCTCACTGAGATTGAATAAAGTTCTACCCTAGGACAGAGTGACCCATCCATGTGAAGTTGTCAGCCTATAGTTTTGGGGGTGGACGGACCGTGGGTATCAGGTGAGATTAGGCCTGTAAGTGCCCTCTAGCCTGGTTAAACCAGACTGAAAGCCATGCTCACCATTATTGCCTTTCATAATGACTGAGAGATCACATGTTGCATTGGAGCTTCTCTTATTTGACATTTCCTTCCTAGAAGGCCCCAGGTCAGGTCTCTGTGTTTACGCTGGCACGGCCCAGGCTTTAAGGTCGATCCTGGACCTGCTGTTGAATACATACTCTACATTCTTAACTAACTCAGTGGGATAGGGATAAAGGTGGAGTGTGTGTGTAAGGGGATGAAGGTGGTGTTAAGCATGCAGCTGGATCAACAGATCCCCTGCCAGATACTGTAGCACTGAAGATTTTGTCAGCTAAACACCTGTGTTCAAATCTTTCAAATACTTTGAGCGTTTGCTTGAGTCTGTTTGGAGTGCTAGGTAGGCAGGGTTTGCACATATGGGACTTTTCTAATGGTTTCATCAAGCCAGGCAAGATCAGTCAAGCACAGCGAAAGTATTTCAAATCGTTTCAAATAGTATTTGAACCCAGGTCTGAATCAACATCACAGTAGATGTGATGGACAAACCACATGCTTTTCAATTCCAAGAACAGGGCTACAACAGGGTCTCTCTCTATCTCTCCCCTCCTCTCCATTTGGCTGATAATTCAGTGGTTCAGAGCCAAGCTGTAATTTTTGCCACCTGGGTTATCATCGTTAGTATTATTTCCACTGGGGAGGGTTTACTGCCACAGCAGAATCTACACGCCTCCAAAATCCACATGCATGTGAAACCGTTTGGGAAAGAGCTATGCATTATAGATTAGAGGCCAGAGCTCCTACGGTGAGATGATTGCTAATTTAGCCTTCGTTGGCTGGGAACGTAATGCCATGAGTGCAGTTTGATACCACACATACTCGCACCCAAAGGCATGCATGCACGCTGTCACACAGGCGCACACATCAATGATAGTCAATAGTGATTAAAACAAGAGAGTCTGGTACTGCGGGGCAGCTCTGACCCACTTCCTGTTTAGGAGACTACAGTGAAAAACACTGCTCCTCATGGATACTGACCATCCAATTAAAACAAGAGTGGGTGGCTTCATTAATGAATTCACGTGAAATGGTAAAATTGTGCTGCCTTTATGAAGTCTGAAAATACCAAAATGGCTCTCTACTCCTTTTATTGCCCGCTATTTTCTTAACCAAAAGAAGTCCACTTTTTAATTACTAGGGAGCCATAAGCCTGGTCAAAAGTAGTGCACTAAATTGGGAACAGGGTGCCATTTGGGACTCACACATAGTGACTATTAAATGACTGACTGTGACTTTACATAACGTTACCATATGGTTAGTGGTTCCTGTATACTGACTAGGAGAGGTGAAAGTAGAGTCTTTATGAGTCAATAGAGGAATCTAAACCAAAGAAAGCTGGATGCATTTATGGGGGGAGACTACAATAGTTTCATAAATTGCCAAAACATACAGGTAGAAACAATCCCGTATTGATGATGTTGGCTTAGCTTGAAACCAAATAGAATTGCAGAACCACTACCATATGAGAAACATTCAAAGTAAATGCTGTGTGAAGAATTCCAAATTACTCCTAGGACTCTTTCAATTTTTCCATGGTGTAATGTTTTTATATACAGACCTTGATGTATCATCATGTTTCAATTTCAGTTTATCCTCTATGAATGTACGATAAAGAGCTCTATTCAATCTGCATCGCTGTAAGAGTTACAGATTGAGTGATAGAAACGTGATGTTTTTTCCCCCAATTGAGCTGACATATGCAGCGTTTACTGTGAATGCAGCCAACGTGGGAACATTGCCGTTCAATTTCAATTGTGTTTATCTTCCGCGATATGGATTAAATACAGCCAGAGGGATATGATGACAATGCATGAACTAAACTTCCGTTGTAGGCTTACATTCCAGGGCAAGGATATAAATGTTATATACATTTAAGTAAAGATTTAAGACTTCAGGTTTTTCCTTTGAGAACAGGTGCTGCAGCAACACGCATGGTGATGGCATCCTATTCTACCCTGGGGCATTTGCATCCTATTCTACACTTAAGCACGGCTCTGATGGCATCCTATTCTACCCTGGTTGATGGCATCCTATTCTACACTACACTGATGGCATCCTATTCTACCCTAAGCACGGCTCTGATGGCATCCTATTCTACCCTGGGTAATGGCATCCTATTCACCCGGCTCTGATGGCATCCTATTCTACCCTGGGAAAGCACGGCTCTGATGGCATCCTATTCTACCCTGGGTAAGCACGGCTCTGATGGCATCCTATGCTACCCTGGGTAAGCACGGCTCTGATGGCATCCTATTCTACCCTGGGTAAGCACGGCTCTGATGGCATCCTATTCTAAGCACTCTGATGGCATCCTAACGGCTCTGATGGCACGGCTCTGATGGCATCCTATTCTACCCTGGGTAAGCACGGCTCTGATGGCATCCTATTCTACCCTGGGTAAGCACGCATCCTATTCTACCCTAAGCACGGCTCTGATGGCATCCTATTCTGATGGCATCCTGGGTAAGCACGGCTCTGATGGCATCCTATTCTACCCTGGGAAAGCAATGGCATCCACGGCTCTGATGGCATCCTATTCTACCCTGGGATGGCATCCTAGCACGGCTCTGATGGCATCCTATTCTACCCTGGGTAAATGGCAAGGCTCTGATGGCATCCTATTCTACCCTGGGTAAGCACGGCTCTGATGGCATCCTATTCTACCCTGGGTAAGCACGGTTCTGATGGCATCCTATTCTACCCTGGGTAAGCACGGCTCTGATGCATCCTATTCTACCCTGGGTAAGCACGGCTCTGATGGCATCCTATTCTACCTGGGTAAGCACGGCTCTGATGGCATCCTCTTCTACCCTGGGTAAGCACGGCTCTGATGGCATCCTGATGGCATCCTATTCTACTGGGTAAGCACGGCTCTGATGGCATCCTATTCTACCCTGGGTAAGCACGGCTCTGATGGCATCCTATTCTACCCTGGGTAAGCACGGCTCTGATGGCATCCTATTCTACCCTGGGTAAGCACGGCTCTGATGGCATCCTATTCTACCCTGGGTAAGCACGGCTCTGATGGCATCCTACCCTGGGTTAAGCACGGCTCTGATGGCATCCTATTCTACTCTGGGTAAGCACGGCTCTGATGACATCCTATTCTACTCTGGGTAAGCACGGCTCTGATGGCATCCTATTCTACTCTGGGTAAGCACGGCTCTGATGGCATCCTATTCTACCTTGGGTAAGCACAGCTCTGATGGCATCCAATTCTACTCTGGGTAAGCACGGCTCGGCATTGTCACAAAGTTGCTGTCACGTTTGGGAAGCATTCCCTGATTTCTATCAGGTCACGCACGCACACACACACACACACACACACACACACACACACACACACACACACACACACACACACACACACACACACACACACACACACACAGAGAGGAAGAGATCTGTCGGCGGATTGGCTCATCGCAAGGCCCTGTCGGGGGAGATTCGAGGTGAAATGAGAATTGGCCAAACCGGCAGGGTGTCTCCGGATCCGATAACAATCTAAGCTGTCTGGAATTCCCAGGAATTCCCAAGCAGGAGACAGCGAGGAGCCAGTCTCTCTCACAGAGCAGAGCAGGTTTCTCTCTGTCTCTGTCAGAGCCTGGGACTGCTGACAGCTCGTATCAACAGCACTACACAACTGCTCTATGGTGCACTGTCTACCGATGGAGTTATGTACATAGGGTTGGGTGCCTGCCTTGTTTCACGCTCCTTCTCCACATGTACATACACTTACGCAAGCTCAGCCATTCATCATCACTGACAGCAGATTGATCTTGATCTTATGTCACACCAACAACAAACGTTGAGTGTGTTCGTCCCCCCAAATATCCATAATACATCCGCACATATCTGAGCTCAGACTAAAGTGGATTAGCACCAGTATTGTATCATGTCCAGACCCATCGCACCATGCTGTAAAGCATTCTGGGAAACTAAACCTGGGTTGAAATATGAGTGTGTTGTCTTATTCCCTCTCTTTGCTGTTTCTGACACAATATTCTCACACCCTTATCTTTCCACTCAGTGTGTGCGCGTGTGTCTGTGTGTGTGGGTGTCATCCCTTCTCTCTTATCAGTGGATTCTATGAGCCGAGGAGAGGAGAACACGTCAGACTACACTGATCTAAACCGCTCCTCAGCCTGGCTGGCTGACTGCGGAATGTTGCCTTGCCATGCCGTGTCATTGTCTCATTATAGGCTAATGTATGTAGCGTAGGCCTGTGTGTATGTGTTTGTGTGTGTGCGCTCAATGCGTAAGTGTGTGCGTCTGTAAAAACATCAGAACTTAATCTGAGTACAAGACGGAGGAAAAACATGGCAGAACAGATCATAAATGGAGATATAAAATGTACAATAGAACCACGGCAACATGAACGTCCTAATATGGAGATGTTGTGTCTTTGGCTATGCCGGATTAAGTGATATGACATGGTATTCTATAAAATAATTTCTCCGTAATTAATATTACCTGATTGAGCTAATCATGTGAATGCAATTAACTAGAGAGTCAGGGCACCACCAAATAATATTTATAGAGCTGTTATCTTCCGAATAAACTCTTAAAGACCGAGTAATATTTTACATCAATAGCAGTCAATATTAATCGTCATCTTAATTTAGTTTCATCTGAAACTTGTAAATTCTTAGCTATCTGCACGAACCCTGGCTAACAATTTGAATCAGCAATACAAAATTGGGTTTAATCATTTATTTACTAAATACCTAACTAATCACACAGAATTACAAATACACATAATTAAATCATAACTTGATTACAAATTACGTCATAAAGCAAACGTCCCTAGTGGGCGGAACAGATATGACAGCTTCTTACACAAAAGAAAAGGGGCTGGGTTTGAGTGAAGGAGCGGGAAGACTGAGGAACAAAGGCCGTAGCTTTGCTATCGTAAATACAATATCTTATGCATTCTAAATTACTGCCCATTTGGAAAAGGAAAATGCAATAAATATTTACTCTGAGCTGCGCTTCGGTAGGTTGGTGGTAAATGGAAGGCCGTGTTGCCCAACTGAGTCCTTTGAAAAATGTCTCTGGTTGTCAATTGGATACGTTGTAGTAACGTTGTAGTGTGGTAGACGGGATACTCTGTCTGTTCCTTCCTAATCTGCGTTTTCAGCTGCTGTTGCTAACTCAACGGCTAGGATGTATCACTTCTGCAGTGAATAAGAGTTCAAAGTTCATACCATTCGCAACCAAAGCTCACACTGATGTTGGCTTCATTCTCTAGTTATTATCTGAACCATTCTGACATCGGACCGTCGTCCTACATCCTCAGAACAGGAGGTTATATTGTCGTCAAGCGCTTATATAGGAAGGGAGAGGAGGGTGTGTTTGAAAGGTTTTATAGCCCATGTCCCTTCACAGGGGCGGGCCACTGATTGAGCAGAGCCATATCTTATGAAAACCCAAATCTCACATTTTAGAAGCTAAAATCACATTTCATCCCATCACGAATAATTTCATATTCAAACATTTAAATTGAACAACAATTCCATGTGAATCCAACAACTCTGATGTGTAGACTTCCCACTGTAGAGTTCATGTCATCTTATCATTGATGAGAATGTCTCAGATGACAACTGAACTGACATTATATTCATTAAGTACCACCGCATATGTTCCATTGGTCTAATTACCAGAATATAGTTCATTTCCCCCCACCTTCTGATGTTCCCCGAATCTCTATGTTAACCAAGGGTTTTGCAAATGTAACATCAGTAGGGTAGAGAGAGGAAAAAGGGGGAAGAGGTATTTATGACTGTCATAAACCTACCCCCCCAGGCCAACGTCATGACAGAGAAGATATGAAAGTAGCCTCTCCTCTATGAGTCATCATATTCTGTTTTAGGCTTCAGTCCTTAGCCTCATTTAGTTCAACTAATTAGTAGCTTTGTGTTTTGGAGCTCAGTAAGATTGAGGAATCTACTTTGTTCGGGGTTTTGGTTAATTTGTCTCACACACGCTCTGTGGTCTATTGTTGTACTGTGTATATCCCTGGGTAAGTCACCACAGAGAGAGTCGACTCTGGTGTTCATTTACACACACACACGCACACGCACACGCACACACACGCACACGCACACAGACACACACACAAATGCACACACACACCCAAATACACACACACGTACGCACACACATACACAAACACACACCCAAGCAAACACACACACACACACACATCCAAACTCACACACACGCACACACAGACAGACAGGCACACAGACGCACACACAATCACGTGCACACACACCCAAATACACAAAAACACGCACATGCACACGCACACACACACACCCCCAAGCAAACACTCATCCAAACTCACACACGCACACACACACACACATCCACACACATGCACTCACTCACACACACACACGTACACACACACACAAATACACACACACACATACACACACACAAACACACACCCAAATTCACACACACGCACACAAACGCACACACAATCACGAACACACACACACCCAAATACATGCACACGCACGCACGCACACACATACACAAACACACACACATCCAAACTCACGCACACACACACACACACACACACACACACGCACGCACAGACAGACACGCACACACACAAAACACACACCCAAACACACACACACGCACATACTCAAATTCACAAACCCACACGCACGCACACAAGCACACAAACACACATACACGCACACACAATCATGCGCATACACACCCAAATACACAAACACACAAACATACACACTCACTCACACACACACACACACACACACATCCAAACTCTCACACACACACACACAGTGTATCTTCCATTGAGAAGCTGTCGTCATTGTGGTCTCAAGGCACTCTGAGTCACGTTATATGGGGAAAACACCCACCCACACACACAAACAAACCTCTGAGACTCAGCATCTTTCTAACTGAGAAATCTCCACACTTGTTAACCTATATTAGATACCCGTTAGATCCCTGTTAGCTGTTACAGCTGCAACATCCTTAGATAATCAAGCTGCATAACGCTCTCTGAGAAAACATCATACAGTGAAACTATGACACAAGGACACAGAACAAGCTAAATAATCAAGGAGCTACATACTCGGGAAAACTATTTCAATACAACAAGGGCTTTTGAACCATGAACACTACAGCAGCTCTTCACTATTGGGAGGACTGGCCTGTGAATCCAATACCAGTACAGTGGGTATCTCAGCTCATGGAAAATGGGGAGGTAACATCTCTCTGAATTCCTACCAGCGTACCATATTGAGCTGGACTCCAACGCCTGCTCTGATCTGCTCTGGTCTGTTCTGCTTTCCTGGATCACAGAGAGGCTTAGGCACGGGATGGATGTTGGAGCAGCACAGACTGGTCCTGGTTGGCATTGCAGACCAGAGCAAAAAGAAAGAAAGTAGAAAAAGGAAGAAATACACTGAGGTTAATGAACTAGCGCTGACTGGAAGCTTATAGAAAATGCTGTTTTTCTATCTAAAGATGAAAAGATAGGCCTGTGGTCACAAAACAAGGTGGCTCATCATAGTACCTGTAGTTGAGGCCTGAACAACAGAGCATAACGTTTTATCAGTGCTGGACCATTACCCAACTTTTATGGAAGAGAGGGCAAGGCCACCATTATACACCATCATTTGGGCCCATTCATTGTTTTACTGTGTGAATAATTTGCCCTTTGTTAAATTATTGCTGGTGTTATACAGTAATTATCATAAGCCTAATCCCCGTAATTTTTTGTTTATTTCATTCCATTTACTGTAAGCATTTTCTGTCAATTTCCTCAATGTCCTTTGTTTGCATGTGTCTGGTGTCGTGTCTTTACTATGGATTAAATGATATGACATGCTATTTAATAAAATCAATTCTCTGTAATTAATATTACCTGATTAAATCATGTAAAATGTAATTGACTGCGCTTCAATAGATTGGTCGAAGATGGAAGGCTTGGTTGCCCAGCAGAGATCTCCCTTATCCTTTGAAGAAATTTCTGGGCGGATACGTTGTAGTCTGTCGTCTTGTGGTAGAACGGATACGTTGTATTACCGTCATCTTGTGGTAGAACGGATACGTTGTATTACCGTCATCTTGTTGTAGAACGGATACGTTGTATTACCGTCATCTTGTGGTAGAACGGATACGTTGTATTACCGTCATCTTGTTGTAGAACGGATACGTTGCAGTACCCTGTCGTTCTGAAGAGCTTGTCTGTCCTTTCCTAGGCCACGCACATTTCCAGCTGCTGCTGATAACTGCACGTCTAGGATGTATTACTTATTTAGTGAATAAGAGTTCAAAGTTCCTCAGATATCTTGCCCTCAGAACAGCCTCATTTCATTAGGGCATGGACTATATAAGGTGTCTAAAGCACTCCACAGGGATGCTGGCCCATGTTGACTCCAATGCTTCCCACAGCTGTGTCAAGTTGGCTGGAAGTCCTTTGGGTGGTGGACCATTCTTTAAACACACCGGAAACTGTTGTGTGTTAAGAACCCAGCAGCATTGCAGTTTCTTGACACAAACCATTGCTCCTGGCACCTACTACGATACCCCAATCAAAGGCACTTCAATATTTTGTCTTGCCCGTTCACCCTTTGAATGGCAGACAGAGACAATCCATATGTCAAATGTCTCAAGGCTTAAAATCCTTCTTTAACCTGTCTCCTCCCCTTCCTCTACACTGATTGAAGCATATTTAACAAGTGACATCAATAAGGGACCATAGCTTTCACCTGGATTCACCTGGTCAGTCTATGTCATGGAAAGATTAGGTGTTCTTAATGTTTTGTGTACTCAGTGTATATTTGCAAATTTACAATGACTATTCACTGATATTGGTAGCCGATATGACGCCTTCACCGTTGGATCCCCAAGAGCTGTAAATAAATCTACACTTGAAGCACTTCAACCTGCCTTGCCTCCTGCTTACTTCTGGTGTTTTACACTCTATAGTATACTAAAGATATGGTTGCAAATCAACGTGGCAGCTACATCCCAGACCATGCAGTTGAGGCCTGAACAGAGAATATGACTTTGTCAGTGTTGAAGCATCATCGAAGTGTTTATACTTCCCCTGAAGTTTCAATGGTCACATTCTGTGTTCTTAGTAATTCAACTAAGATATTCAGATCATGTATTTGTGATGTGCCCCAATATCAAAGATTCATGTGTTTTAGTTTTCCCCCGTAAAACAATCGTTGATCCACATTATGCATCAGGTGCAAAGATCAAGAGTTGTTGAGGAAAATGAGACTTATACACAGCCCATGAAGCACATTAGTAATTCAACATGCAATTCAACAAAACACCTTTTGTACTTTGCCCGGATAGAAACTAAAACATCAAAGACGTCACATACAAGAATCCTTCACATCTTCAAGGTGAATGTACTCGTTCTCCACGTTATTATGGCCAACCAGAGACTAGCTCAGAGCTGTAGGAGGAAAATAAATTGGTCTCATTGAGGCTAAATTCTACAACCTATGAATGTTTAATGTGGAGAGTGAACGATGCTCATCCACCCAAATCCAATGCCCTTAATTCTGATCATTACCATCGCTCAGTGCTCGGTGCTTGGTGCTCTGCTTGGCTTTCTTTCCACCTGGATTCAGAAGGCATTAACAGGGCAGCTTCTGAGACAAGATCTGTTTTACTCTGGTCTACCCTTAATAGGAGAGAAGGATGGGAAGAGGGAGGAGAACAAAAGAGAGACACGAGGCGGTGGGGGTTGAGAGGAGGAGGCTCTACACTACACAAAAAGATTCACGTAGGAGGTTATAGAGAGAGAGGAATATTATCCAACATTTTCTTTTGATCATCATAGAAACCAGAAAACCTGCGGAAGCCCTGAATTAGAACATTACAGTATATCGCTGTGGTGATCAATCACTATTTTGTTGTCTTACAACCTGGAATTAAAATTGATTTTTTTTGGGGGGGGGTGGGGGGTTGTATGCCTATCACTTTGAAGATGCAAAATATTATTTTTTATTGTGAAACAAACAAGAAATAAGACAAAAAACTGAAAACTTGAGCGTACATAACAATTCAACCCCCCAAAGTCAATACTTTGTAGAGCCACCTTTGGCAGCAAATACACCTGCAAGTCTCTTGGGGTATGTCTCTATAAGCTTGGCACATCTAGCCACCGGGATTTTTGCCCATTCTTCAAGGCAAAACTGCTCCAGCTCCTTCAAGTTGGATGGGTTCCACTGGTGTACAGCAATCTATAAGTCGTACCACAGATTCTCAATTGGATTGAGGTCTGGGCAGGTTTGTTGTGGTGCCATATTCTTTCCATTTTTTAATAATGGATTTAAATGGTGCTCTGTGGGATGTTCAAAGTGTCTGATATTTTTTTATAACCCAACCCTGCACTTCTCCACAACTGCACATCTCCACAACTTTGTCCCTGACCTGTTTGGAGAGCTCCTTGGTCTTCACCGTTTGCTTGCTGTGCTCCTTGCTTAGTGGTGTTGCAGACTCTGGGGCCTTTCAGAACTGGTCTATATATACTGATGTCATGTGACACTTAAATAAAGTCCACCTGTGTGCAATCTAACGAATTATGTGACTTCTGAAGGTAATTGGTTGCACCAGATCTTATTTAGGGGCTTCATAGCAAAGGGGCTGAATACATATGCACCATCGCTTTTTAGTTGTTTCAAAAAAACAAAAATAAAAAAACAAGTATTTTTTTCCATTTCACTTCACCAATTTGGACAATTTTGTGTATATCCATTACATGACATCCCCCGCAAAAAAACGATTTAAATTACAGGTTGTAATGCAACAAAATAGGAAAAACGCCAAGGGGGTGAATACTTTTGCAAGGCACTGTATATTGGTCTCCTAACACAGCACTATTAAAGGCCCAAATAGTTTGGCCCGCACTACTTTTATGAGGACAAAAAATAATGATTCATATTTTTCAGGGGTTGCTGCAGCACCGAGAGCACCCCTACTTCCCACTGCTACTGTATGCTGCCCAGGTGACCTGCCATGACATCCCGGTGTCACGCAAAAGACTGCCGGTCTCATGGTAATTGACAGTTAACTAACATGAACATGTTTGGCATCTCCAGGCCTCAAAGTATACAAGCCGCTGATGTGCGGCTTTGGAACATCTACATTTAAAAGTCTACTAAATCAATGTAATATAATACCCTCACAATAAAATAAAATGAATGCAAATCTAAAGAAACATATGAAAATGTTTTATTTCAGAGGAACAGAATATGAGTTAGCCTACTGTATGTTATCTGGATGTGCTCCCTGCCACAGGCAGAAAAACCTAGGGCTCTGTTCCTTGACTCAGGCTGCACACACTGTTCTCTCATCAAGTGATCATATTTTTACCCAACAGACTATTCTCAAGTCTTTTCGATTTATAAAGGCCCATTATCAAATGGACATGAACAGGGGCAGGGGGAAGAGATGTCATCCGTATGCATATAGCAAATGAAGACCGCTTTCCTGACAGAGTAGGCTACTCTGGTGTTATTCCGCCCGTGCAGGCCATGAGCTCTCCAACCCTGTTACTGCAGCTACCCAGTGTTTAATTTGGGAAACCAAGTGAAATCTGTTCAGGAACATCGATAGTAACATATTTCATTAAACTGTTGACAGCCCTTCTCTCTGCCCGCTGGAGAAAGGAACAGAAGAGAGAGAGGAGTGTAACGGTTTTCTGTGGACGAAGGATCGGACCAAAGCGCAGCATGGTTAGAGTTCAACATGATTAATAAAGACCATAAACGTGAACACTACAAAATACCAAAACAACAAATCCTATCTGGTGCATAGACGCAAAGACAGAAGACAACCACCCACAAAACCCAACACAAAACAGGCTACCTAAATATGGTTCCCAATCAGAGACAATGACTAACACCTGCCTCTGATTGAGAACCATATCAGGCCAAACATAGAAATGGGAAAACTAGACACAACAAAGAATGCCCACTCAGCTCATGTCCTGACCAACACTAAAACAAAGAAAACACAAAAGAACTATGGTCAGAACGTGACAAGGAGATGGAAATGCCCGGTGGTGAGATATTCTGTAGCTGAAGGTAATATCAGCCTATACATTATGAAAATGCCCTGTTATTAGGCTATTCAAAATCAAATACAAATTTACTATACTTGTAGGCTAACTCTGCAAGTCGCCCTGCACAATGAATGAAACATCAGCATCCCCAGGCTTATACGTTCTCTCCAAGACTCGTGGATTCAAAAGGATGGAGTATAGCATAAGGTAACCAGGCCATCCGGGATGCATAATAATACAGTCCACACTCAAAGGCGATTCCTAGAATTTGTATAGGCTGGACCAATCATGCACCAAAGACATCTTAAATAATAGAAATAAAAAGATTCTGCCTTGTGTAATATGCGGTAGGCTATGTATTTTATAACAGCGCAATCATTATTTAATTCAGATATTTATCTGGGCTTGAGCTCATATACATGCCTCTACACATGCATAAGCTCTGAGTGTGGGTGTTTTGAAATGATCATCACCTTAGAAAGCACTGTCCGTTTCTTTGTGTTACGCTTTGAAACAACGTCCACGACCATGTTTTCCATTCAGTTTCAACTGGTTATTAAACTTCTTCACCGTTTTGATGATAACTGTTTGTGATTTTTGAATATGTTTGCTCTGATGTCAGAGTGGCTAGAGGGACAATAGAGCACTGAGAACCAGACCATTAGAAACCTGCAGTCATGAGTCGTGACTGCTGGTGTGGCAGTAATACGGTGACCTGCAACAGGCCTACACACACCCGCACACACACACAAACACGGCTCGCAGAGAACTAGACACAACACTGTCTGAATGGGCCATTCTGCCTGTCTCTCAGCTGTACAGATACACTCTATAGCGTATGTGTTATTTAAAGAGTGCCTGGGGGTGAACCACACGACTTGTGGTTATTAAAATGACTTGTAAAAAGTCAGACATGCTGAGTGTGTGTGTGCCCCCATGCAGAGGCTAAAATAAATGTTTAGAGATGCACACATAGAGCCCACGTATTGGGTTAGACTCCAGCTGGGCCCTGCTGGTGACCCCTGACCTTTGGACAGGAACCTTTCAAACCTGACCCCAAAGTAAACAAATATAAACACTGCAGGCAACAGCCATATACCTGTAAAGTTAGACACACACACACAATCTGAGGAACTCAGACAGAGAATTAAATAGAGAGAAAGAGCTGGTACTGTAAGTACAAAAAGGTGAGTAAAAATTAGGACAAGGCTTTCCCAAAGGAGCACTGTGGTGCATGCTATCTACTATTCCAGATAAGACAACAAATAAAGTATACACTTTATTCTAAGAGGATGGTATGTTCGTATGTGACAACATTCAATATTTCAAGTTTAGACTAAGTAAGAAGTAAAAAGAAATCCTTGTAGAGCCTAGAGGAAGAGGAGAGAGGAATCCACCAGAGCGGCCCAGGGAGGCTGTTCTCTCTCTCTCCTCTGGAACTCTGGAAAGCTAAACACTCCTTTGTATCAGGTGACTCCCTCAAGGAAAGCCACATCTCCTCACAGGGTTGTGGGGAATGAAATGTGAGAGGCTTGTTGCTGTGCCGCCACAGCGCTGAGATACTGAGAGACCAAGAGCCTCCCTTCACCACGGTAGAAAACTCCTTGCCTCAAAATGCTTGATTGATTTCCAGCTGAACATGCGTCATTACAGAAAGTTACAAGTGCTTTCTACTATAGTACACTTTAAGGAAGAGTATAGGGATGTTTAGGAATGATGATGATTTTTTTATTATTGATTTATTTTCACCTTTATTTAACCAGGTAGGCTAGTTGGGAACAAGTTCTCATTTACAACTGTGACCTGGCCAAGATAAAGCAAAGCAGTGTGACACAGACAACAACACAGAATTACACATGGAATAAACAATAAACAAGCCAATGACACAGTAGAAAAAAAGAGTTTATATACAGTGTGTGCAAAAGGCATGAAGAGGTAGACAATAAATAGGCCATAGTAGCGAAGAACTACAATTTAGCAGATTAACACTGGAGTGAAAAATGAGCAGATGATGATGTGCAAGTAGAGATACTGGTGTGCAAATGAGCAGAAAAGTAAATAAAAACAGTATGGGGATGAGGTAGGTAGATTGGGTGGGCTATTTACAGATGGACTATGAATAGCTGCAGTGATCGGTTAGCTGCTCAATTAGCTGATGTTTAAAGTTGGTGAGGGAAATATAAGTCTCCAGCTTCAGCGATTTTTGCAATTCGTTCCAGTCACTGGCAGCAGAGAACTGGAAGGAAAGATGGCCAAATGAGGTGTTGACTTTAGGAACACTTTGTGGAATGTGGTAAAGTGCATGTCACTAATATGAATGGCTGGTCTTTGTAGTGACTATGCCTTGTGGGTATTTGGTTAACCCCCATACTCAAATAAAAGTATCAAGTAATGTAAGCAAAGCCATTATTTTCATTGTAAATGTCTTCTTCTGATCTTACAAGCTAAACCTAAAGGCATTGCCAATACATCTACCCGTATTGCAATAACATAACTGGAACGTGTGCTATGGGTGGGTGTTGTTATCGTAACCAATGAGCTGAGATAAGGTGGAGCTTTACCTAGCATAGACTTATAGATGACCTGTAGCTAGTGGGTTTGGCGACAAATATGTAGCGAGGGCCAGCCGACTAGAGCATACAGGTCGCAGTGGTGGGTGGTATAAGGTGATTTGGTAACAAAACAAATGACACTGTGATAGACTGCATCCAGTTTGCTGAGTAGAGTATTGGAAACTATTTTGTAGATGACATCGCCGAAGTTGAGGATCGGTAGGATAGTCAGTTTTACTAGGGTAAGTTTGGCGGCGTGAGTGAAGGAGGCTTTGTTGCAAAATAGAAAGCTGATTCTAGACTTGATTTTGGATTGGAGATGTTTAATATGAGTCTGGAAGGAGAGTTTACAGTCTAGCCAGACATCTAGGTATTTATAGTTGTCCACATATTCTAGGTCAGAACTGTGCAGGGTGGTGATGCTAGTCGGGCGGGCGGGTGCAGGCAGCGAACGGTTGAAAAGCATGCATTTGGTTTTTACTACCGTTTAAGAGCAGTTGGAGGCCACGGAAGGAGTGTTGTATGACATTGAAGCTCGTTTGGAGGTTAGATAGCACAGTGTCCAAGGAAGGGCCAGAAGTATATAGAATGGTGTCGTCTGCGTAGAGGTGGATCAGGGAATCACCTGCAGCAAGAGCGACATCATTCATATATACAGAGAAAAGAGTCGTCCCGAAAATTGAACCTTGTGGTACCCCCATAGAGACTGCCAAAGTGCCGGACAACAGGCCCTCCGATTTGACACACTGAACTCTGCCTGCAAAGTAGTTGGTGAACCAGGCGAGGCAGTCATTAGAGAAACCAAGGCTATTGAGTCTGCCGATAAGAGTACGGTTTTTCTGACAGAGTCGAAAGCCTTGGCCAGGTCGATGAAGACGGCTGCACAGTACTGTCTTTTATCGATGGCGGTTATGATATCGTTTAGTACCTTGAGCGTGGCTGAGGTGCACCCGTGACCGGCTCGGAAACCAGATTGTACAGCAGAGAAGGTACGGTGGGAAGAATTATGTTATGACTATGAAAATCTAAGCAACAGAAACCTATATTTGTGGTTAACTGGTTTGGTTGGTCAGTGTGTGTGTTCATGTGTACATGTGTACACACATACACAATGTGTACACATGCACACATAACCCTACACAACACACACACACGCACCTCTAATGTCCCTTGGGGCTGTAGCCACTCAGACTTGGCATTACAGACTCAAATCTAGTATTACTACAGCCCTTCACCCTTAGAATTTGTGAGAAGTCTCCTCATAAATCAAAGACCCTCACACACACACCGCAGCTCAACGTCTAATTAGAGTGCTGGAAGTCAGTGATCATGGGCCTACAGCTGTGAGCTACAGCTAAACATACATCGTGCCTGGGGTCTCGTCTCCGGAGCTGTCAGGGTGAAGTGGGCAGCCAGGCCACCTGTGATACAAGTCAGTATTCGAAGTCCATCCATGTCTGAGAACGTCGGGAGATAACGTGGAAACTGGCCACGAGAGGCAACAGTCCCCACTCTCACACCAACACACACCTCTCCACCACTCTCACACCAACACACACCTCTCCACCACTCTCACACAAACACACACCTCTCACACCACTCTCACACCAACACACACACCACTCTCACACCACTCTCACACCAACACACACCTCTCCACCACTCTCACACCAACACACACCTCTCCACCACTCTCACACCAACACACACCTCTCCACCACTCTCACACCAACACACACCTCTCCACCACTCTCACACAAACACACACCTCTCACACCACTCTCACACCAACACACACACCACTCTCACACCAACGCACACCACTCTCACACCAACACACACACCACTCTCACACCAACACACACCACTCTCACACCAACACACACCTCTCCACCACTCTCACACCAACACACACCTCTCCACCACTCTCACACCAACACACACCTCTCCACCACTCTCACACCAACACACACACTCTCACACCAACACACCTCTCTCCACCACTCTCACACCAACACACACCTCTCCACCACTCTCACACCAACACACACCTCTCCACCACTCTCACACCAACACACACCTCTCCACCACTCTCACACCAACACACACCTCTCCACCACTCTCACACCAACACACACCTCTCACACCACTCTCACACCAACACACACCTCTCCACCACTCTCACACCAACACACACCCTCTCCACCACTCTCACACCAACACACACCTCTCACACCACTCTCACACCAAACACACACCACTCTCACACCAACACACACACACCACTCTCACACCAACACACACCTCTCACACCACTCTCACCACACACACCAACACACACACTCTCACCACCACTCTCACACCAACACACACTCTCACCAACACACACCTCTCCCACTCACTCAACACACACACCAACACACACACCCCACCACTCAAACACCAACACACACACCACTCTGACACCAACACACACACCACTCTCACACCAACACACACACCACTCTGACACCAACACACACACCACTCTCACACACACCTCTCACACCACTCTCACACCAACACACACACCACTCTCACACCAACACACACCACTCTCACACCAACACACCTATCCACCCCTCTCACACCTACACACACCTCTCCACCACTCACATCAACACACACCCCTCCACTACTCACATCAACACACACCTCTCCACCACTCACACCAACACACACCTCTCTACCACTCAAACACCAACACACACACCACTCTGACACCAACACACACACCACTCTCACACCAACACACACACCACTCTCACACCAACACACACACCACTCTCACACCAACACACACACACCACTCTCACACCAAACACACCTATCCACCCCTCTCACACCTCTCCACCACTCAAATCAACACACACCTCTCCGCAACTCTCACACCAACACACAAGTCTACACAACTCTCACACCAAAACACACCAAGCCCCCACTCTCGCACACCTCTCCACAACTCTCACACCAACACACACACATCTCCACCCCATTACAAACCTCTCCGCCACTCTCACAAACCAACACAAACCTCTCCATGACACACACACACACCAACACACACCTCTCCACCCCTCTCAAACCAACACACACCTCTCCACAACTCTCACACCAACACACACATCGCCACCCCTCCCACACCAATACACACCTCTCCGCCATTCTCACACACCTATCCGTCACTCTCACACAAACCAACACACACCTCTCCATAACTCACACCAACACACACCTCTCCACCACTCACACACCTCTCCATAACTCTCACACCAACACACACCTCTCTGTTACTCTCACACCAACACACACCTCTCCACCACTCTCACACACCTCTCCATAACTCTCACACCAACACACACCTCTCCACCACTCTCACACCAACACACACCTCTCTGTTACTCTCACACCAACACACACCTCTCCACCACTCTCACACACCTCTTCCCCACTCTCACACCTCTCCACAACTCTCACATCAAGACACACCTCTCCTCCTCTTTCACGCCAACACACACCACTCCGCCACTCTCACACCAAAACACAGGGTTAGAGAGGAGGGTTAGAGAGAGGGGGGGGTTAGAGAGAGAGGGTTCAAGAGAGAGGGTTAGAGAGAGAGCTAACGATTGAGGGTTAGTGAGAGTGAGGGGGTTAGAGAGAAAGAGAGTTAGAGGATTAGAGAGAAAGGGTTAGAGAGGGGGTAGAGAGAGAGGGGAGGTTAGAGAGAGGGGGTTGTAGTGAGAGAGAGGGGGTTAGAGAGATAGGGTTAGGGTTAGAGAGAGACGGTTAGGGTTAGAGAGAGAGAGGGGGGGTTAGAGAGAGAGGGTTAAAGAGAGAGGGTTAGAGAGAGAGCTAGAGATTGAGGGTTAGTGAGAGTGAGGGGGTTAGAGAGAAAGAGAGTTAGAGGATTAGAGAGAAAGGGTTAGAGAGGGGGTGGAGAGAGAGGGGGGGGGTTAGAGGGAGGGGGTTATAGTGAGAGAGAGGGGGTTAGGGTTAGAGAGAGAGAGAGAGAGAGAGAGAGAGAGAGAAGAGAGAGAGAGAGAGAGAGAGTTTCCACCAGATTATGGACAGGAAGGAGAGAACACATAGAGGATGTTAAGCAGAGTTCAAGTTACTTCCCAGACAGCACAATGGGACAGTGTGAATAGCAATGCATTTCACTCATTCAGAATATGAGAAAGGGAAACTTTGGAGAGCTGTCACTTAGAGGTTGAATGGAGAAATGAGCACATACTGTATGTGTCAATCTCTCCCTATTTTCTCTGTCTATCTGTTCCTTTCATCCATCACTTTTCCTCTTTCAGCCGTTGCCATTGTTGTTTTCTTCCCAAGCTGCCTTCCCCTCCCATCTCTCCCTCTGTCTCCTTCTCTCTCTGCCCTCTACCTTTATCTCTCTCTGCCTCTGCCCTCTACCTTCATCTCTCGGTCTCTCTCTCCCCTCTGACCTATGCACTAGTGTTCATCCCTCCTGCTCCCAGCCCTATAAAGCTGATGCAGCAGCTGTGTTTGTTGTCGTTAAGCCAATCACCTGATGACTTCCCAACCCTGAAGAAATACAAGACTCCACCTCTCATTTAACAGACTACTACTGAAACTAAAGACATCGGTGTACAGTAAGTTGTTGTGGTATTCGTCTGTCATATGTATTCATCACAAAATGTATTTTCATCATACAGTATCATACACTACACACATGCAGCATTCTGGACATGGTGCCACATAGAACACTGAGGTAAAAGAATGTTGAACTAGTTACATCCTCCATTGCCCCGGGGTTTTGCCTTTTCCATTTACAGTAACATAAACGTAAGGGATGGCCAGACAGACAATTACCTCCGCCACTGTCTGAGGTGGAAGTACAGTAAAATACACTATGACCACCTACAGATGTAGGATATTCATTTGAGCCAATTTATTTGAGCCAAATAATCCTGCAGCAACAAGAAATGTGCAGATTATAATTAATGGACATTTTTGTAGGGGTTTCTACTTTTTTTGTAAGGAAAGATGAAGTCTGAAATAAACTACAGAAGCCTTTTTAATTAAACCTCAAATACACTCAAATGTGTTATTTCCTGCAGGAAAGTTGCCCTTCTACAAGGTGATCAAAGTAAGATCCTACATCAGTACTGGTTAAGTGGTGTGTACCCCTGCATTACCACCCCAACGGAAGCAGTGGAACACAGTGATAGCTGATACTAGTTTGTGCCTGTCCTTTGTCTCATCTTCTGTCAGAAGACTTGAATGAGCAGGTGTTCACTTCCCGGTTGACCGAGTCTGTGTTTATTATCAGTACTTCTGGTGGGCAGGTAGTGAGTTGAAGGTCCTCCCTAATAAATATAGAATTACTCTTCTCAGACAGGTCATCCCCTGATGGAAGAACCCCTGTCATTTTATACCTCCCCCTCCTCTCCTTCTACCTCCTCCTTTCTTCTCTCCACCTCCCTGTCTCCCATCCTGCCTCCGCCCCATCTGTCCCAGCGTCAGGTTGGCCCTGTCTTTCCTCCCCATCTCCCCCCCTTGTGTCAGTGTAGCTCAGTCTGGCCTTGTCTACTCTGTCAACAGGGGCCCACTAGGGCCCTCAGAGCAGCTGCTAGAGTCAGGTTACAGGAAAGCATAGAGAAAGAGAGGTTGGAGGGCTGTGATCCCATTTTCTCCTCTTCCTCGTCATCCTCAGTCAAACCCACTGTCATGACATAGCCCTTTTGGGGTATAGCTAGTGGCTTCCCCCTCTCTCTCGCTCTCCTACACCCAGGTTCTGTTCTCAGGTCGTAAATTCCTGGCGGAGACTCTCTCCCCCTGGCCATGCAGAAAGAGACACAGAGAAACAAAGGATTTCATATGGGGAACTCCTAAATCCCCAAAACTGGGATTTGATACAAAGTGTCCACTTGTGAGAAGGTGGGAATGATCCATGGACACTTAAGGGACGGGGATGACGAGTGTGTATCATTTGGTGACCTCAGCGAGGACAGGAAACACACAACTATATCTCTGAATATGCACATTTCTCAATTATGGGGTTTGCATCTTATTCTTGTATAAAATGAATGAGTAAAGATGAAACTATTTGTGAAATTATGTAATATGATGTTAAACCTTTAATGTGAAAGAATTGTATTCTCTTTAAAGTTGAACTAAGTCAGTGGCCAGCCCCCGTGAGCACAGACATGATCTGGCATCATGGAACAGCCCTTTTCTACTGTTATGAATAAAAACCCCTCCTGAGGAAATCCTCTTCAGACCACGCGTACCTCGGTCAGCTGAGGGGGCACAGGTTTGAGTTTAGACTAAGCAAACTCGCAGCGTGAGCTGTGACTGCAAATAGTTGTCGAATTCCTAACCATACCACGTGGAGCATTGGCTACACGGCTGGAAATGGTTCAACTCTGAAACTATCGATCCCTACAGAATAAGAGCAAATCTTAGATCATATAATTACTAGTCTGCAGCTAGAAGTTATGTCAACCTGGGATGTGGAGACCAACAACCGCCGAAACATCTATTTATGAAAACATTTCTGAATGGTACTCTGAAGTATCCATTCTAACCACGAAATACTTTGATCTTCAGGGAAGCAGAGAGAGACGCTCCGACGAACTCTCCAACAGACAGAGGGACGATTCCAACAGAGATCATGATGACTGAGCGTAAATATATATTGATTGCAGTTATTCCCGAATGAGTGAGTGTTCATGTGCAAAGGATTAGCATTTCAAAGAATATAATTATCGACTGTGTAGTGATTCCTGTTTTGTCTTTCCCTTCCTTTCAGTCCACACCCACTTCCCATTGTCCACCAAGCCGTCATATCGGCTCAGCCCACTAGGGAACCTCCCCTATCATTTCCTTGTAACCATAACTACGGTTTGTTTATGCATTTGTGATTATTTAGTTAGTAAATAAATGATTAAGACAATTTGTGTATGGATGATTCATAGTAAAGGCTGGGTTCATGCAGATAACCAACAATTTACGACGTTTGGAATGAGACTAACGTGAGGTGAAGAATAATTCCTTAATTAGAAGACTAATTGATCAGATATTAAAATACATGAAGAGTTATATTAGGAAAATTATAACTTTGTAATCTGAAGATTTTCCTTGGTGCCCCGACTTCCTAGTTAATTAAATGTACATGATTAGTTTAATCACGTAATAATAATTACAGAGAATTGATTTGATTAAATAAGTCTTCACTTGATGATGCCAAAGCCACCATCTCTCATATCTATCCTTATTGGTCTAAAGAGACAAAAGTTGCTAGTCTGGCTTTTGTGTGTGTTTTGGGGGGTTTCAGGTTTTAAACTAAATGGGGGCTTCATATGGACGATAACCCTCTGCTTGGTGTTCCTGTCTTATTTTCTAATGTTAACCAATAAAACATTCTCCAATCTGCAGGATATCAATGTGTTTTAATTTGCCCAAATCGCTCAAAGTCAAAAAAAAACTTTATAATCTGTATTTTCATATTGATTTTAGAAAAATTATCCATTTGATAAAAGATATAAGGTCTTCAGTTCAGCTTCCACAAAATATTGCGATTTATTCAGCTGGCCTTTGCACAGCATGTCATAGATTAGAACATACCATAGCACAGAGGAACTTTAGTGCATCCAGCAGGTGCTGAGACAGAATTTGTTGGGGGATAGGCCTAGAAAAATGTGGATAGGCATTTTTTCTACTAGTTTATTACATTTATTTTGCGATGTGCACCGTATATTATTTAGTAATACAATCATTTTATACTAGTGCATAGTACATGGAGCAACCTCGTCACATATACAAATACTTACCTATCCCAGCATATTAAAATAAGACAGTGTTAGGGATTTCCTCCTCTTCTTCCGAAGAGGAGAGGCGAAAAGGATCGGAGGACCAATATGCGGCGTGGTAAGTGTCCATGGTTCTTTTAATACGAAATAGTACACATGAACAACTGAATACAAAAACAATAACCGTGAAAAACCTAACCAACCTATTTTTTTATTATTTATTTTTTAAAATAATTTATAATAATTTAACTTCAATACCATTCATTCTTTACAACTCATAATTGTCATACATACTCCAATAATGGTATTTTAATTTAACTAAACAGCAACCCCAAACAAAACCTCAGGGGAGCATCTTCCCTCCCCGTCACCCTACAAACTACCTTTCCCTATCTCCCCGTCCCTAATCTATCCCCTTACAAATCTAAATAACACCCAGCCCTAAACCCCCCTTCCACCTCTCCTGAGCAGCATGCTGCCCCCACTTCCTCTCCTCCCTCTTCATCCTCCCCCTCAAATCTCCTTCCACCCTCCTCACTATCCCTTCCACCCCCCAATCTCTCCCTGTCTTCACCATGTTCTGCCTGGCTTCCCACAGCCCCCGTTTAAAGAGACTCATGAGATGCCAGAGCAGAAACCTGTCCCTATCCGTTCCTCTCGCTCTCCCTACACCTCTCTCTAACCTGGCCCACGTCAATACAAAATCCCCCCTTACCAAACCTAACAACACCCGTGCCCTAGCCCATACTACTCCGGCAAAGGCACAGTCCCAAATGACATGGCGCACAGTCTCCTCCCTGCCACAAGAGGATCTTGGACAGGTGGGGGATTGCACCAAACTATACCGGTACATGATGGAACGTACCGGCAAGCACTTATGGAGGCTCAACCAATTCAGGTCCTTGAGCCTGTTGTCCAGACCCCGTGCCTGCACCCCCTCCCAGACCACTTCCGAGATGCCCACGACAGGCGCCGGACTTCCTGCCTTTCTGACCTCCTCGTATAGGTGCCTGTGATCTAAACCTACTCGGGCAACTTCAACCTCAGGGTGCGCACGCAGCCACTTGGCCGCATGACCAAAGTGCCACGGCAGCTGTTCCGCCCGAGGACCCGTGTTAGACCACACCATTACGCTTCTCGCCTGATACGAGAAAAATACCCGCAGGAGGTAACCAGACGGGTGTATCACTGGCTGAGCAAGCTCCGTTAACAAGAAAGAAACAAAAATTGTGTCCAGCTTGAGGGGGAAATGTGGTACCCCCCTACCTCCCTCCCCGATGGGACAGAGCTCCATGTACAGAACGAAGAGGAGAGCCGAGAGTGGGCACCCCTGCCTGACCCCAGACGAGAGGTCAAAAACGTCACCCAAGTGACTATTTACACTAACTCGGCACCCCGCTCTGACATATAATGTACGAATCCATCCTATGAACGTCTCCCCAAATCCTAATCAACCTAACACTCTGAATAAAAAGGATCGATTCACGCAATCAAAGGCTTTCGCCTGATCTAGCGCTGCTACCATTAAAGGCAATCCTCTATCTTCAACCCAAGCGATGGAGTCCCTGATTAACTGTAGGTTCATTCTAATAGAGCGGCCCTCTACCCCGCACGTCTGATCCTCATGGACGACGTAGGGAAGGGCTGTGCGCAACCGGTCTGCTAAAACCTTTGCAAGTAGCTTGTAATCGACACACAGCATGGTCAACGGCCACCAGTTGCCAAGGTCTGTTACTTCCCCCTTCTTATATAAAAGTGACAGCACACCAACAGCCATTGATCCCCCCGGGACCCCCGTCTCAAGGATGGCCTTCAAGACTTTGAGAACCACTGGTCCAAGTATACCCCAAAACTTGAGATAAAACTCAGCCGGCAGCCCATCCATCCCAGGCACCTTCCCTTTTCCCATCCTCCTAAGAATGCTCTCAACCTCTTCTAGTGAGATCTGGGCCTCCATCACTTCTCTAATGTCCACCGGCAACCGCCTGGACAAGTGTTCTAAAAACACATTTCCCTGCTCTACATCTATTTCCCTTTCCTTAAATAAACCTTGGAAATGATCAGTTGTCACCCTGACCACATCCTCTGGTTCTCTAACTATACTACCATTTTCTTCCCTAACGCCATGCATTACCTTCCTACTCTGTCTGGCCCTAACCGACTTAAAGAACATAGCAGAACAAGTCTCATTGTGTTCTAGAAAGCCACTATGCGCACGCTCCAGGAAAACTCGAGCCTTCCGCTCCTTCAACTCCCTGAGCTGTGCCTTTAGGGTTGCGGATCTCTCCCAGTCAAACGACCCGCCGAGGTTGCCTGCCTCGTACTCGAGTTCAATTAACCTTTGGATACGATCCACCTCCCTCCTCTCCTCCCTTTTTTCCTCTTGCAATACCCTATTATAAAAGCCCTAATCCTCACCTTAACTAATTCCCACCACTCTAACACCCCCTCGCACATGGACCGGAGGCCTTCAAGCCTCCAAAAGAAACAAAAAAACCTGTCAACAAAAGCCTGCTCCTCCAGCACCTCCCGATCTAACTTCCAGTACCCCCTACCAAAGAGGCAGACTGGCGACCCCACCTGCAGGAGCACCCCGTCGTGATCCGAAAAGAAAACAGGCAACAGCCGCCCAGACAACTTACCCAAAGACCTGGGTACAAAAATATAGTCGAGCCTCCGCGCAACCCTCCTGGAGTTGCGCCATGTAGGACTGGCCATTTTCGGAGTAGTGTGCAGGCCACCATCAACCAGACCATGGCAAGCCATTAGCCCGGTGATGGCGCCTGCAATGCTATCCCCCCCTATTCCTAAATCTGTAATAAAATCCCCCCCTATCACTCATTTCCTATTTGTGACACACAGGGGCGCCAGACAGTCCACCATCTCCCTCCTGTCTGCCACCACCTGTGGCCCATACACCACCACTAATCTAAATTTACAATCCCTTATCGTGACATCCACCCCTATAACCCTCCCCTGCATCACCACAATAGAACCCTCCACTTTTACCTCCCTGTGCCCACACAAAATCCCTACCCCCGATGAGTGCACCCCCCAATACCCCAAACCGACTCCCCCTTGTCCCACTCCCTCTTAAACCTACTAACATCCCCTCCATCCCTCAGGTGAACCTCCTGTAAAAAACAAAAATCAAACCCCACACCCTCCAAATAACTAAAAACCACCCTCCTCTTAACAAAATCCCTTAAACCCCGTACATTTAAACTAACAAAAGTAAAATTAGACCCCATGAAATAAAAACATGTAATACACTCAAATACTAAACCCAGACACAAAAAAACAGGAGACTCACCCGATGCTCCCCTGCTCCATATCTACCTGTGAAAACACCATCGACATCCCCCCTCTTCCTCCATCTCACCAACCCAGGATGCAGGAATAGTGTTTGGCTCCGGGGTGCCCTGCACCCTGGGTCTACCCCCACACTCCTCCCCCTCCCCAGTGCTGCAGCTGGTTTGGAAAAAAATAGGGGAGGCTGAGTCCCCAAACAAAAAAACTCCCCACCTCCTCCTGTACCCAGTCCTGAGTCTTGTTAGGTTTGACCCCACCCACCAGAAGTTGAGGGTCTGGGGAAACCAGCAGCAACCCAGAGGTTTCTCCCACCCTCATCACTCTCTTGACCATCCCCTCCCTCTCATTGTCGGCCAATCGCACCCTCCTCTTCATTCTCTTCTTTGGTGATGGCGGCAGTGGAGAGATACCACCCTCCCCCCCCCCGCCAGCTCCTCCACCATACCCCTCATCTCTTCCACCAGGACACTTTCCCCCCACTCCACTTGCTCTTCCACCGTCTCCTTCTCCAACACTCCTCCCTCGCTTTCTTCTCTCTCATGCTCCTTCACTCGCTTGCCTTCTTCCGCCGCTTTTCCTGGTTCTCCTACTCCCGTGCCCTCCGTTTCCTTCTCTCTTCCATCCCCCGCTTCTTGCTCCTCCTCCTTCCTTGCTTCCTTCCCCTCTTCTTCCCCCATCTCCCGCTCCTGCTCCCCCACCAGCCGCAGACGCGTGTGACCTCTGACGAGCCGGGCACCCTCGCCACAGGTGTGCTGACGAGCCACACCTGTGACACGCCTTAGGCTTGTCACAATCCCTCGCCTCGTGCTCCCCAGATCCACAAAATCTGCATTTTCTTGCGCTGCACGAGGCGAAGATATGGCCGTAGGCCATACAGCGCCTGCAAAATGGAGTCTGACGTGCATAAAACAACGTCCCCCTGCCAGCCGCCAGGGAGAACATAGCAGGAGGATGGAGGTAGCCACCATGTCCCTTTGGGTCCTCCCTGAGGAGGGCCTGGAAACCTCTCCTCCCATTCCAAAACCCAAGAGAGTCTTTGAGATGCCTTGCTGAGGAGACGTTATCCATGTATCTCCCCAGAAAGGCCCTCACCTCTTTGTCCTTAACGTATGGGTTGTATATGTTGACAGTTACAACCCTAAAGTTGTTCTTTGCCAGGCTTGTTATTTCATAGTGGCTCATCGGCTTCTCACCTCCCACTGCTCTTGCCCTTCTCAGGATATCATCGTGTTTTTCCTCTGTATGTAGTGCCACGTCGTATGCTCCCTCCAACAAAACACGTCCTTCACCGTCAGCTTTAGAATCCCCATCAATTTTGTCCTTCCAAAAGTTTCCCGTCCTAAAGGCTCCAACTCCTTTTCCTTCCAAGCAAACCGAATCGTGTTGGCCAGCCCAATCCCAGGGACCGACCATGTTGATGTATTTTGCACCATCTCCGCAAGGAGAATGGCGCACCCGTCTCACGTTCTCTTCTCTTCTCTTCCAAAACAAGGAAAAAAGAAAAACCAAAGTGACCGAGCCTATTCTGGTGCAAACAAACACAGAGACAGGAACAATCACCCACAAAACACTCAAAGAATATGGCTGCCTAAATATGGTTCCCAATCAGAGACAACGATAAACACCTGCCTCTGATTGAGAACCAGTCCAGGCAGTCATAGACTATTCTAGACAACCCCACTAACCACTATCCCATAACCCACAACAAACCCCTAAACAAAATACACCACATAAAATAACCCATGTCACACCCTGGCCTTATCAAACTAATAAAGAATAAAGAAAACACAAAATACTAAGACCAGGGAGTGACAGACAGTAACTTTAGACCAGTTGCCAACTTGCCAACAACATAAAACTCATATTCAGGAGCATATTAATCTCGACGGGTAAACAAGCCTATATTTGATGTTACCATTTATACCACGGAGGGCAGTAGTACTATAAAAAGGTACCTTACCTTGAGTAGACGTATCATAAGGCGTGACCTACATCCCTAGGCACAGACGGCGAGACTTTGAGTTGAATATGGTGATGATGTCATCATAATCCAATGTATCTGTCAGTTGATGCTCAAAAGACAGCAAACTGAAGTGGTTTAGCAGGGCGCTTGTCAATGATGTGTGAAGATGATTTTTTATCCTAGTTGTTGTTGAGAAAAGTCTCTCCACACTGCATGATCTTATTGGAAGTGTGATAATGATCCTTAACAGAGAGTTCAGGGGAAATATCATCAGGGCAGCTGTCATGTACACTCATTATGGTGGAAAGGTCACTCTTTCCCATGTTCATTTTGCAACTCAACTGCTAAATCAAAACAGTGAATTCAGCATCCTCAATTGATATCGCATAATGATCGCATGTGGTCTTCAGCTGCTCTTTCAGGCCGCAGGTTTGGGATTCTTTGGAAAAGGAGGCTCCCGCTTGCATGATCCCACATGTCTTCTTGAAATCTTGAGTTTAACTCATTAGTCTGTCTGTCTAGAATATTGTTCCAAAGTTGCCTCAGGTCCCTGTCACTCTTGATGCTGGATGTTTTCCCCAATGAAGTTGTGACTACACTGTCAGACAATTTTACAGGCAGTTTTCACTGCCGTGATGCGCTCACATCCCAATTTCTAATATCATGCTTAATCATCATCTCTTCAGTTAGCTTGAGAACATTATCAAAGTCTCCCTCTGAGTTATCTCTGAACGTAGAAAATCTGCTTTTGAGGATTACAATTAAACCAATACAATCCATCACAGATAATGTTGAGCTTTGTAATCGCTTCGTAGCAAATTCCCTAGTGTCAAACAATTTACTAAACGTGACTAACAGGAATAAACACTTATTGTTCTGGATTTGTTGTAAGAGGGCATCAGCTTCTAATTTGGTTTGTCCACAAGCCTCTGAAAAATCTGCAAGAACCTCTAAAATGACATCTAGCAGTAACAGCACTTTACTCACTGACCCTGATTTTGAACTCCAACGTAAATCCGTGGAGATCAACCGATCTTTCTAGCTCGATACATGGTCTATCGGGATGCAACTCTTTCTGTACTTCTATGAATGGAGCATGACTGTCGGATCCACTCATAAATGTGTGTAGCTGGTTTACTGTGTCAAATAAAGTTCTGACATGTCCCGACACTTTGGCCGCAGTGCACAGAACCAAATTAAAACGGTGGGAGATGCAATGCACATATACCACTTGCTTAAATGTTTGCTTTAGTAGGACACGTCCCCCTCCTCTGTTCCCCGACATGACTGAAGCACCACCAAAACAAAAACCCACACACAGAGTGGGATCCAACTCCAGGGGCTGCAACACCATGTATTTTCCGAGAAATTCCTTGTGCAGACAAATTAGCGGTTTCCATAAACCCAACAGCTCTTTCTTTAATCATTCCAGCATGAATGTATTGGATGCACACAGCAATAAGTTCTTGTTTAGATTGATATTTATATTAATCTGCTAGTATGGCAAAATACGTGGAAGGCGCAGAATGAACTTAATCTTTTATCCTGCACAGAAACAATGATGCTGCACACTCCAGCAATTCATTATGAATTTTGGGGCTCATAAGCGTGACATTGCGAGGTAGCTCATTAAGCCTGTTTTGTATTTCTCAGTCATACTTTGGGATGAAATTGAAGATTTCTAAAAAGTTACCTTTGTTGATTGCCTCTTCTGTTTCTCTATGCCCTCTGAGTGGAATATCCTGCTTTGCACACATTAGAACCATATCTATGACCACTTTAACATGTGCACGGTTTCTTTTTATAAAATCCATGTTCACCATGTATTTGTTTCAACACAGTCCCATGACCTCTAGGCCCATGGGTTCACCATGTATTTGGTTCAACACAGTCCCACAACCTCTAGGCCCATGGGTCACCATGTATTTGGTTCAACACAGTCCCACAACCTCTAGGCCCATGGGTCACCATGTATTTGGTTCAACACAGTCCCACAACCTCTAGGCCCATGGGTCACCATGTATTTGGTTCAACACAGTCCCACGACCTGTAGGCCCATGGGTCACCATATATTTGGTTCAACACAGTCCCACGACCTCTAGGCCCATGGGTCACCATGTAGGATTCAAATTTTGCAAGGGCTCTAGCATGTAGTTTGCTATTCTCATCTTTGCAGCAATTCTTGTGAGTTTCCAGAGTTTGCAAATCTGAAATAAAAATTTGCCCCAGGAAAGTGCCTACAAAACGTACAATAAATTGCCTTTTTTTGCTTTACTATACTCGTTCCATATACTCGTGTATATTGGGAAAGGGAGAGAGAGGGGGATATAGGGACGAGAGAGAGCGAAAAAGAGAGAGATTCATCACTCTGTAAACCTTTAGTTCCTGTCCCACCACCTCCTCCCCAGACAGTCGCGCCCCTGCAGCCCAACAGGAAGTCTGAGAGGAGAAGGAGATGGTGTCTGCTGGCTGGACAGACTCACAGTCTGTCATTACTGTCATGCCTCAGAGATACAGACATTAAGTCATTAAGGCATCTCTCCCTGTCTCTCTCTTTCTCTCTGCTAATGGCTCTCATGGTTAACAGCAATATCCACTTGGCAAAGAGGTAGACATATTTAGACACAAATCTTAGACCATAAACTATAAATGTAGCTAACCCCTTGGTTGTCATATACATTTACAGTACATAAAAAATGAACAGTATACTGGGTCATCCTCCTCTTGTTTCGGAGTGAAGTCCAACACCGCAGTTCAACTTGCGTCTCTCATGCCTCTTCTAAACCCCTTACCCCTCTTCTTCCCCTCTCCCCCTCACCCCTCTTCTTCCCACCTGCAATATCCTGTCTGGTTTTCCTATCTCCAGGGGACCATCCCTTCTGATTGTAGAGTTGGGAAAAGAAGTGTTCCTGACCGCCAAGCGAACCCATCGTTCATCCATTGTGGGGATTGCAAAGTGAGGACTTGGACCCTGACACCTAATGCAGATGCTGTTGCCCATTTGTCTTGAGTAGTGGTGGAAAAAGTATCCAATTGTCATACTTGAATAAAAGTAAAGACACCTTAATAATAGATAATGACTCAAGTAAAAGTGAAAGTCCCCCAGTGAAATGCTACTTGAGTAAAAGTATTTAGTTTAAAATATTCTTAAGTGTCAAAAGTAAAATGTAAGCAAACCAGATGGTATGATTTTCTTGTTTTTCAAATTTACAGACAGCCAGGGGCACACGCCAACACTCCAACATAATTTACAAACAAAGCATTTGTTTTTAGTGAGTCTGCCAGATCAGAGACAGTAGAGATGACCAGGGTAGTTCTCTTGATAAGTGTGTAGATTGGACCATTTTCCTGTTCTGCTAAGCATTCAAAAGGTAACATACTTTTGGGTGTCAAGAAAAATGTATGAAGTAGAAAGTACTTTGCTTTTTTGGGTAATGTAGTGAAGTAAAAGTAGCTCAAAATATAAATAAAGTAATGTACAGATACCCCCAAAAACTACTTAAGTAAAAGTTTAAAGTATTTTTAATTAAGTTCTTTACCCCCCCCCCCCCCCCTGTCTTGAATCAGATCAGACATTATTACAGTAGTCTGCAGAGTTACAGGAAGTTCTCAACAGGACATCAATCATATCATCATAATCATCATAACCAGCCATTGATTTACAGTAGTATTCTTCTGAGTATGATCTGAGTGATCTCATCTAAGGACAGTAAGCAAAGTAGCAACCTGGCTATTTATTTAACCACATACAGTTTCATAGAAGACCCCACCCCACTGTACCTCCACACACACACACACACACACGCACACACACACACAAAATATCAGTTGGCTTTTGGAAACTTGTGAGGGATTATCAACATCAAAGTCAATATAAATGTCAGCCTGGCATCTATCTTTGGAAATGCCAGCAACCCTTTGCATATCCCCACCACACAACCAATACAGCCCAGTTATCACACACACACAAGCATGCACGCACGCACGCACGCACGCACGCACGCACGCACGCACGCACACACACACACACACACACACACACACACACACACACACACACACACACACACACACACACACACACACACATACATACATACATAGATGCACACACTGACACACACATACATACACACACACACACATACTCACACACACCCACACAAAAACACACAAGCAGAGAGAGGGGTGATTACTGCTGCTCTGGTGAGAGCATGGCTTTTGATCTCCTAACATATTGGAAAGCACTTAAAGGCGTCCCGCTCACCAGCTGAGAGGCATAAATAGATGACATCACACCCAGACAGGGTCTCCCACCCAGCCACTGTATCCAGGGGCTTCTCCCCGTGCCAATACCAATTAGATTAACACGATTATGTAAATCTCCCTCTCAGGTTGGCAGTCACTGTAATTTGGATTTATTTGAAGAATAAAGTTTAAATTAAAAACTTTGTATTTTCATTTGAAATTCCAATGGAGACCTAGACAGTCCTTTATGAACAGCAGATTGAATGGCTCACATTATATTATTTTTTGGAAACTATTTTTAGATATCCACACTCATAGTAAATACATGTTGAGAAGCTTCTGATAAACTATCATAACATTATATCCCACAACAAAAACATCCTATCCTATTCTGTAGATCATGAAACTGAATGACTTTGAAGTCCATATTAATTCTATGCCCCAACCCACCCCCCAATTGTCTTTGTTTACTCCACACTGAGAATGACCTCTAACGTCTGTTGACCTTGGAAACCTCTCATCTCCCTCCAGGAACCCTGAATAGGTAACAGGAAACCATTGAGAGGTCACCCCCGCCCCATCTACATACTACCTGCCTCTGACCTGCAGCACCATGAGCTGTCAACCTGAACACACCGCATCTCCCCTGTCCATTCCTACCCCCTCCCACCTCCCCCTGTGAAATAGGAAACAGTGGAGGCACAAAGAATGAGGTCTTTGTCTAAACCCCTGACCCCAAAGACCCTCTAGGTATCAGGACACAGAGATCCTCCTCCAAGAAATCTGAACTGTCTAACAGTTTAAAACAGCAAACTGAATGCAGCAGCATCCTCCATTCAATCCCCCCTCTTCAAATCCTATCATAGTAATATCCCATGCTGAACACCCTGACAGCAGGTGGTGTAGGAGTCCTGGAGGGCAGGCAGTGTGCCCCCAGCGATGCATTGGGCAGACCGCACAACCCTCTGGAGAGCCCTGCGTTTGCTGCACCAGACGGTGATACAGCCTGACAGCATGCTCTCAATTGTGCATCTGTAAAAGTTTCTGAGGATCTTAGGGGCCAAGCCAAATTTCTTCAGCCTCCTGAGTTTGAAGAGGGGCTGTTGTGCCATCTTCACCACACTTTCTCTGTTGGTGGACCATCTCAGATTGTCAGTGATGTGTACGCCGAGGAACTTGAAGCTTTCCACCTTCTCCACTGCAACTGCAGTTGCCAAAGCTCCTTGGTTTGGTATAAAACATAAAATGGAGGATGGTAGCATGGGAAAAGATTTTTAACTGGTGGTGGTGATGGTGGATTCTGACTGAAGCATTTCAAATCATTAAAAACTCCCAGCCTTAGCATGTGTTTGCTGTAAACGCAGAACAGGGAGTGTTCGTGTCCAACCACCTAATTATTTCTACTGAGCTGTGATGCAGCACTGAAATCCATTGGCGTTGGAAGCATGTACTGTATAGCTGAAGGACATATTTGGATGCAAGGATGTATTTTTGGGACAGCTTTTGGTTTGCCAATGAAACCAAATGTATTTCTTGAAGAAGTATGAGGATTTGGTGGAAGTTAATGGATAAAGGAAATATGTTGCAGGAGAGTGTTACTGACACAGTAATACACCAAAACTATTGATTGTTAACAATAAATTTGTGGAGTGGTTGAAAAACGAGTTTTAATGACTCCAACCTAAGTGTATGTAAACATCCAACTTCAACTGTAGGTAAAACTGAATGGTACTTAGTGTGATACTGTACGTGAGCACATATTCTCATATAACACATAAACAATAGGAAACAAAATGTAAAGTTGTCTGGTGGCTAGGACACGGTGTGTATTTTATTATGTTGTGTGTGTGTGTGTGTGTGTTTGGGTGCATGCATGGGTGTGTGTGTGCTCAGATTTTTAATCCAAACTCAGATGTTATAAAGGGGTCTCAGATTCATTGATTCTTTCTCTTCTCTGACCTGTGCTGGTGAGATATACTCACTCTCTGTCCACAGTTGGGGCATGGTCTTTCAGGCTATGAGTCATCTCTCTCTCTCTCTTCCTCTCTTATCCTAGAATATTGACTTGTGTGAATGCTTGTTAATGCTTTGTAATTTAAGATTATTGTCACGCCCTGACTTTAGAGATCCTTTTTACGTCTCTGTTTTGGTTTGTTCAGGGCGTGAGTTGAGGTGGGCATTCTATGTTTTGTGTTTTATGTTTTCTATTTCTTTGTGTTTGGCCGGGTATGGTTCTCAATCAGGGACAGCTGTCTATAGTTGTCTCTGATTGGGAACCATACTTAGGTACCCTTTTCCCACCTATGTGTGTGGAAGGTTGTCTCTGTTTAGAGCACTTTGCTTGTGAGCTTCACGGTTTGTTTTTGTAGTGTTTATTGTTTTGTTTGGCGTCATGTTGCTTAAAATAAAGACAATGTACGCTCACCACGCTGCACCTTGGTCCTCATCCTTCAACAGCCGTGACAAGTATGCTTTGTATGTGAATCCATTCATTTTTACAAAGTAATACACTTGCATTTAGAATCCCATTCTCAATCCCATTCTAGTCTCTTGCATGTTGCTAAATCATCTTTATGGAGTCAGATAAATATTTTAATAGGCTAATTGCAGTCTTATTATGTGTTGCAAATGAGATACTGTATATACACTGAGCAAAAATATGAACGCAACATGTAAAGTGTTGGTCCCATATTTCATGAGCTGAAATAAAAGATTCCAGAAATTGTCATTGTGTGGACAAGCGGTTTGCTGTTGTCAACGTTGTGAACAGAGTGCCCCATGGTGGCGGTGGGGTTATGGTATGGGCAGACATAAGCTACAAACAATGAACACAATTACATTTTATTAAAGGCAATTTGAATGCACAGAGATACTGTGACGAGATCCTGAGGCCCATTGTCGTGCCATTTATCCGCCGCCATCACCTCATGTTGCATGTTAATGCCCCATGTCACAAGGATCTGTACACAATTCCTGGAATCTGAAAATGTTCCAGTTCTTACATGGCCTGAATACTCACCAGACAATCACCCATTGAACATGTTTGGGATGTTCTTGATCGACGAGTAGGACAGTGTGTTCCAGTTCCCGCCAATATCCAGCAACTTCACACAGCAATTGAAGAGGAGCGGGACAACATTTCAGAATCAACAGCCTGATCAACCCTATTCAAGGGCAAATGGTGGTCACACCAGATACTGACTGTTAATCCACTCCCCTACTTTTATCCCCTCCCCATAATACAATACGGTCCCTCCTCAAATCAAAATCAAATCAAGTCAGATTTTATTGGTCACATAGACATGGTTAGCAGATGTTAATGCGAGTGTAGTGAAATGCTTGATGTTGTTGATAGCCCTAAATGCACATTAGCGAGCTGTCCCTCCAGGCCTCAGCTGTGACCGTTCGTCATTAGAGGCACACAGCACCTGAGGAAGTACAGGACAGGGTTTGATAGCTGCTCTGTCTGCCGGCTGGAGTGAGTGTGTAACTGGGTTTTTCTTTATGGTTGTGATCATTGCTTCACACATACACAGCCCCCTCTCAGTGTTCAGAACCAGAGACAGCTGGGACTTTAAACTGAAGAGTAGAGAGAGAGAGAGACAGAGAGAGAGAGAGATCCTGCCATTGGTCACTACTCTGCATTCCTCTGCTCCCAAAACACAGTTAACCAACCAGCTCCCTCCCTCAGGGCCCCTGTGAGAATGTGTGTGTGGAGAAACCACTGGTGGCTAATTACAGCTCTCTCTCATCACCAATAAAACCAGACAAGAGCTCCAGAGTTCTCAACCATGGTCGTGTGTGTGGGGACAGGGACCATTACTGCGGCATGATGTGCTAATGTCTTTAATGGCCGTTGCTTAATCCACCACCTCGTTATTCACCATAGAGACTTGACATTTTGCTATTTGTTGAACATTAAAACAGTTGGCAAGAAAGAGAGAGAGGGAGAGCATGAGAGAGAGAGAGAGAGAGAGAGAGAGAGAGAGAGAGAGAGAGTGAAAACATTCTCAGGAGGGGACAGGACTAAACATCTGGACCAGACTCACAGTCCAAAAGTACCTAGTGTAAATCATGCATGTGCACACTCAGCACTTTAACTTCTGAGTGTCATTCCAAAGTAATCAAATGCATTTCGGAAGCATTATTTACATGACATACAAGTAACTTACTCATAAATCATGTTTCTGCAAAGGGCATACACTACAGTAGGCCTGGGCTACAGCTGCCAACAGCACTATAACACATAGAGTCTTTCCTTGAAAGATATTTAAATCTCAGGGCACATATACACCACATCACATCACATGAGCAGGCCAAGTGCAGGGCCAGGGTCAATTTACAAGCATATAATGAGCGGATGTAGACCTGGCAGAGAATAATCCAGATTTCCTCTCTCTTCTTTTATAAATCTAAACTAATCAAGATATAGGGGTAATTATTGGCTTCCTGAGTGGAGTGACTGCAGAGCTTTTTCTGACCTAGATCTGCCACTGTGTGTGTGTGTGTGTGTGTGTGTGTGTGTGTGTGTGTGTGTGTGTGTGTGTGTGTGTGTGTGTGTGTGTGTGTGTGTGTGTGTGTGTGTGTGTGTGTGTGTGTGTGTGTGTGTGTGTGTGTGTGTGTGTGTGTGTGTGTGTGTGTGTGTGTGTGTATGTATGTGTGTGACCTGAGTTTCAGGTTTCCCCTCACTGAATGAATGAATGAGCTTCCTGCCATTCTGAAGGCTGCCCCGAAGGCCTGTGGCCTACCATCCTACCCTGGCCTGGATGAAAACACACACACCCAGGGGTCATTTTTAGTTTCCATTTTAGTTTCGTCAGATCACAAAACAGTTACCATGTGGCGACAGAATCTCTGGAGGATTTTTTTTTGCATGCTTCAAACGAGATTCAAGGTGGGCTTTCTTGAGTAATGGCTTCCTTTTTGCCTCCCTACCATACATGCCAGATTTGTGGAGTGCTTTGAATATTGTTGTCACATGTACACAAAGCTTGTAGCTATTTGAAAGTTGCCATTGGACTCTCGGTAGCCTCTTTGATCAGTTTCCTACATGGTCAGTCATCCAGTTTGGAGGGATGGCTTGGTGTTGGCAGGGTCTTGGGGGTGCCATACACCTTCCACTGCTTAATAATCGTCTTGACTGTGCTCCAAGGGACATTCAAGTCCTTTGAAATATTGTTATGCCCATCCCCTGATCTGTGCCTTTTCACAACTTTGTTTGGGAGTTCTTTGGATTGCTGTTTGGTGCTCATAGTTGAGTGTTTGTTTTGCAATTCACTACACAGCAGAGGGAACCTTCAGGAACTGCTGAATTTATCCTGAAATCATGGGAATAATAATGTAGGACTGCTAGATCATTTAGGACTGCTATTACAAGGGGTGTGGACACTTATCCAACCAGTCCAAGCTTTACACCACTCGAGCCGAAACTTGGCTTTGCGCATGGTGATCTTAGGCTTTTGTGGGGCTTCTCGGCCATGGAAACCTATTTCATGAAGCTCCTAACGAACAGTTCTTGTGCTGACGTTGCTTCCAGTGGCAGTTTGGAACTCGTAGTGAGTGTTGCAACTGAGGATGGATGATTTTTACGTGCTACGCACTTCAGCACTCTGCGTTCTCTTTCTGTGAGCTTGTGTGGCCTACCACTTTGTGGCTGAGCCGTTGTTACTCCTAGACATTTTCACTTCACAATAACAGCACTTACAGTTGACCGGGGCAGCATTAGCAGGGCAGAAATTTGGTGAACTCACTTGGAAAGGTGGCATCCTATGACAGTGCCACATTGAAAGTCACTGAGCTCTTCAGTAAGGCCAATGTTTGTCTATGGAGATTGCATGGCGGTGTGCTCGATTTTATACACCTGTCAGCAACGGGTTTGGCTGAAATAGCCGAATCCACTAATTTGAAGGGTTTTGCTTTTGTATATATATTGTATATCACTGAGTGTCCAAAAAATTAAGAACACCTGCTCTTTCCATTACATAGACTTGACAGGTGAATCCAGGTGAAAACTATTATCCCTTATTGATATCACTTCAGTCAGTGTAGATCAAGGGGAGGAGACAGTTTAATTAAAGAAAGATCTTTAAGCCTTCAGACAATTGAGACATGGATTGTGTATATGTGCCTTTCAGAGGGTGACAAAAAATGTAAGTGCCTTTGAAATGGGTATGGTAGTAGGTGCCAGGTGCACCGGTTTGCATCAAGAAATAAAGCCGCCCGCTTTTTTCGTGCACAATAGTTTCCCGTGTGTATCAAGAATGGTCCACCTCCCAAAGGACATTACAGCCAACTTGACACAACTGTGGGAAGCATTGTTGTCAACATTTTCTTCTCTTTTCTGGACACATATGTAGGTCTTGTGTTGGGCCAGGCAAGCAGGCTGGTCGGTTTCCTCTTGTATTTTTTCCACTGCTAGCTGGGCTGCTGGTTTCTCTCCACCAGAGTTAATGATGGCCTAATTTCTGGCTGAGATTCGGAGAGGCACAGGAAATTCTATAGCCCTCCTCAGAGCAGCGGTTACATTACTGGGAGACACCACTAATATAGACTGGTGCCAGCCTGGTAGTCTGTCTCCCTCTCCTTCCCTCTAACACTGCTTCCCTTCTCTCCATCTCTGTCTCTCGCTCTCTCATTATCTCTTTCCTTCAATCTAACTCTCTCTTCTCCCCCGTCTCTCTCTTTCTCTCTCACTTTTTCTCTCTTTCCTTCATAATCAATCTCTCTCTGTCTTGTCATCTTTCTAGTTCTCTCTACTCTCTTTCTCTCTCTCTCTCTGTCTCTCTCTCTCTCTACCCCCTGACTCTTTCCCTCTGACCATCAGAGAAAGATTCTGAAACATTATAGGGCTAACCAGTTTTTCATCGATGCACATAGTCACAAAGATACAACAATGCACTATTATAATAATTTCATTATTATTAAGATGGAGGGTGAGCGAGAGAGAGAGAGAGAGAGAGAGAGAGAGAGAGAGAGAGAGAGAGAGAGAGAGAAAAGAGGGGGCTTTGACATTTACTTTCTTTGCTTTGGTTCCGTTCAGCCCATTTTCCCCAAATTTACTGTGTGATGGAATAAATTGCCAGTAAATGGTAAATTCTCTGACTTTGTCATCCTTACTCGTACTCTTCAATCCCATACCTCTTTCACTCCACAGGGAGTTGAGTTGTAGCAGGGTGTTGCGTTCCCTCTTTCTGGAGGTGTAAGTAACACTCTCTCATTCTCTATTTCCTTCAATCTAACTCTCTCTACTCCCCTGTCTCTCTTTCTCGCTCTCTTTTTCTCTCTCACTTTTCTCTCTTTCCTTCATAATCAATCTCTCTCTTTGTCTTGCCGTCTATCTAGTTCTCTCTACTCTCTCTCTCTCTCTACCCCCTGACTCTTTCCCTCTGACCATCAGAGAAAGATTCTGAAACATTATAGGGCTGCCCAGTTTTTCATCGATGCACATAGTCACAAAGATACTACAATGCGCTATTATAATAATTTCATTACTTTTAAGATGGCACCGGAGAAGAAGGCAGATGTTTTACGTGCCCCCAGCGGATTGTATTTTTTTGTTTATTTGCGTTGTTTGTAACTTGTTTATTAAACTTATTTTGTACATAATGTTGCCGCTACCGTCTCTTATCACCCAAAAAAACTTCTAGACATCAGGACTGCGATTACTCACCACAGACAAGCAGAATACTTTTTTTCCTTTCACGACTCTGACAAGCCCGAAGCAAATAATATACTGCTTCCTCAGGAACAGGCCCCAATCCAGTGATCTGCGTGAAGAGGAGGCAGAGAAGGAGGGGTCGAAGGTCGGGCTGCCTCCTGAGTTTGTAGGCGATCGAATAAACCCCCACTTCCCTTCATTCTGCTAGCCAACGTGCAATCTTTGGAGAATAAAATCGACGAGTGAGCCGGGGACTTTAATGCATGGAAACTTAAATCCATTTTACCAAATTTCTATCAGCATGTTAAATGTGCATCCAGAGGAAAAAGAACTCTGGACCACCAATACTCCACACACAGAAATGCATACAAGGCTCTCCCTCGCCCTCCATTTAGCAAATCTGACCATAATTCTATCCTCCTGATTCCTGTTTAAAAGCAACAATTTAAGCAGGAAGCACCAGTGACTAGATCAATAAAAAAGTGGTCAGAGGAAGCAGATGCTAAGCTACCGGACTGTTTTGCTAGCACAGACTGGAGTATGTTCCGGGATTCCTCCAATGGCATTGTGGAGTACACCACATCAGACAGAGGCTTCATCAATAAGTGCATCGATGACGTCGTCCCCACAGTGACCATATGTACATACCCAGTAGCGTGCCGTGGTTCTGGGGCCTGGGCCTTCAGTGAAGTCCTACACAGTCCCACCCGAATTAATCCACCTCTTATTACCATCATTATGATGCCATGGCTCTAGACACTATACATTTAGACAGAAACGCAGTATAACCAGGCGTTGCGTCACCTTGAAATTGACATTTTTATTCAGAGAATTGCAGGGAAAGAGTACAATACCTTTTCATTATGCAGCTTCGTTGCCCTGCGCGCTTGTTCGTTGAGCTGTAGATCCACTCGGGTGTCCCCAAAAGTTTTCAAAAGCACCATTGAGTGTAAGTGCCCAGCCGTACTTTCGTGTCTCGTTGCTGCCTTGGTTAGACAACTCAGGGTTGCAAAGGCAGCGTGGCTCCAAACATCAAATTGATCACTTGCAAATAATAGGCATTCCCAGCAGTACAGTTTGCAGTGCTTCTCGGAGTCTGTCTTTGTAGCGTCGGCTTTGTAGCGTCGGCATCTACCTCTCCTGACAATGTGTAACTTTTCTTGAAAAGTTTGTCTTGAAAGTGGTGTTATAATTATATTCTTGACCAAATCAATATCTTCTCCTTCCGCCATTGTGGGTTGAAAAAACAGCTTAGTAGTACGCAAATTAATTTGTTTATCAATTTCAGTTTCCTAGTTCTGAGACCTGCCCATATAGGACCTGCCTCTCAATATTGGTAATCCAATCAAAAGATGTGCAGGCACTACGCCTGCTAGCTGGCTCCTGTGTAACACTGGAGCCAGCCAGCAGGCGTACAATAGCCAACTTTAAAGCTGATTGGTTGACACTAAATTTTAATTTCCATTCACTTTAAGCTACAAGTGCCCGCACTGTTGATTCTGAAGGCCTGAGGGCAGATTTTAGACCCCTGGCAACACATGATGGCTGAATATGATTGGATAAAATATCTAACATAAAGACCAGCCCTCCAAATCTCAACCTGGGGCTGGAAGCAGTGCAACCAAGAGGAACGCTATGAAATGAAGAGTGTAACTCTTACTCTGGGGAATAATTTAATACATATTTGTGGGAAAATATATTTTAAAAAAAATGATATTCTGATGATGTTTAGGCCAGCAGAGAAGGCCTTGCTGGCCCTGACGGCCCACCATTGTACATACCCCAACCAGAAGCCATGGATTTCAGGCAGCATCCGCACTGAGCTAAAGGCTAGAGTTGCCGCTTCCAATGAGCAGGACTCTAACCCGGAAGCTTATAAGAAATCATGCTATGCCCTCCGAAGAACCATCAATCAGGCAAAGCGTCAATACAAGACTAAGATCGAATCACACTACACCGGCTCTGACGCTTATCGGATGTGGCAGGGCTTGAAAACCATTAGACTACAAAAGGGAAGTACAGCCGAGAGCTGCCCAGTGATACGAGCCTACCAGACGAGCTAAACTACTTCTATGCTCGAATCGAGGCAATTTACACTGAAACATGCATGAGAGCACCAGCTGTTCCGGAAGACTGCGTGATCACACTCTCTGCAGCCAATGTGAGTAAGAACTTTAAACAGGTCAACATTCACAAGGCTGCAGGGCCAGACAGATTACCAGGACGGGTACGGCGAGCATGCGCTGACCAACTGGCCAGTTTCTTCACTGACTTTTTCAACTTCTCCCTGTCCGAGTCTGTAATATCAACATGTTTTAAGCAGACCATAGACCATAGTCCCTGTGCCCAAGAACACTAAGTTAACCTGCCTAAATGACTACCGACCTGTAGCACTCATGTCTGTAGCCAAGAAGTGCTTTGAAAGGCTGGCCATGGCTCACATCAACAACATCATCCCAGAAACCCTAGACCCACTCCAATTTGCATACTGCCCCAACAGATCCACAGATGATGTAATCTCTAATGACCTTTCCCACCTGAACAAAAGGAACACCTTTGTGAGAATGCTATTCATTGACTACAGCTCAGCATTCAGTACCATAGTGCCCTCAAACTCTTTTTTTACCTTTATTTAACTAGGCAAGTCAGTTAAGAACAAATTCTTATTTTAAATGACGGCCTAGGAACTGTGAGCTAACTGCCTTGTTCAGGGGCAGAACAACATATTTCTACCTTGTCAGCTCAGGGATTTGATCTTGCAACCTTTCAGATACTAGTCCAATGCTCTAACCACTAGGCTACCTGCCACCTGCTAAGGACCCAGGGACAAAACAACTCCCTCTGCAACTGGATCCTGGACTTCCTGACGGGCTGCCCCCAGGTGGTAAGGGTAGGTGACAACACATCCACCATGCTGATCCTCAACACAGGGGTCCCTTAGGGGTGTGTGCTCAGTCCCCTCCTGTACTCCCTGTTCACTCATGACTGCACAACCAGGCACGTGCAGTCCTACACCATGATTACATTTGCCGATGACGCAACAGTGGTATGCCTGATCACCGACAACAAGGAGACAGCCTATAGGGAGGAGGTCATAGACCTGGTCGAGTGGTGCCAGGACAGCAAGCTCTCCCTCCATATGACCAAGACAAAGGAGATGATTGTGGACTACAGAAAAAGAGGACCAAGCCCCAACAAACTAACATGGTCCAAGCCCTCCCCCAACAAACTAACATGGTCCAAGCACTCCCCCAACAAACTAACATGGTCCAAGCACACCAACACAGTCGTGAAGAGGGCACGACAAAACCTATTCCCCCTCAAGAGACTGAAAAGATTTGGCATGGGTCCTCAGATCCTCAAAAGTTTCTACAGCTGCACCATCAAGAGCATCACTGCCTGGTATGGCGACTGCTCGGCCTCCGACAGCAAGGCAGTGAGAACAGCCCAGTACATCACTGGGGGCATGCTTCCTGACATCCAGGACCTCAGTACCTGGCGGTGTCAGTGATAGAACCTAAAATTGTCAAAGACTCCAGCCACCCTAGTCATAGACTGTTCTCTCTGCTACATCAGTGCAAGCAGTACCGGAGTGCCAAGTCTAGGTCCAAGAGGCTTCTAAACAGCTTCTACCCCCAAGCCATAAGACTCCTGAACATCTAGACAAATGGCTACCCAGACTATTTGCATTGCCCCCCCTCTTTCTGTTGTCATCTATGAATGCACAGTCACTTTAATAACTCTACCTACATGTACATACTACCTCAACTAAACGGTGCCTCCGTACGTTGACTCTGTATCCATACCCCCCTTTATATAGTCTAGCTATTGTTATTTTACTGCTGCTCTTTAATTACTTGTTACTTTTATCTCTTATTCTTATCCTTATTTTTTGAAACTGCATTGTTGGTTAGAGGCTCATAAGTAAAGCTTTTCACTGAACACCTGTTTTATTACGTACCCCATTATATGTTAACAAAAAAATCAAGGGACAACTACTAATTTTAACATGACCTTATTTGTCAAAACTGCTCAATTTAAATTTGGACAGTCAGACTGCAGAAACTAAGCTTGAGTTGCCAACAAGACTCTGGCAAAGGCTCTAGCGAGGCCTCCCCAGAATGTTAACACGCTTCAGGAGCACATCCATCTCTCCTACATCCAAGCCTTCCAAGCCTTCCCGCTCAGCCCGGCCAAAACTGATATTAGAAAGATAAAGTCTTTTGAAGGGGGTCTGGCTCGGTCCTCCATTGAGGCTGGCACACTTGGTGGTGTTAAATCACAGAGTTTGACAGGTCTAGTCTGCAGCTGACAGACATGCAAGGGATGGTATAAACCACACTAAACACACACTATCACCCCTGCCAATACAAAATCCAATACAGGCCTGCCTTACCACACCTGAACAGATGCATGATGCACACACATAGAAACACATGCAAGAAAGCAGGCGCTCGCGCACACACAAACAAATACCTTGATCCTGGATCAGACTGACAGCACAGTCAGTCACAGACAAGTCACCCTCACCCTGCACACACAGGCACAAATACACTGACTCTGGATCAGATTGACTCCTGAACACCTAATCAAATGGCTACCCAGATTATTTGCATTGCCCCCTCCATCCCCCTTTTGTACACTGCTGCTACTCTCTGTTGTTATCATCTATGCATAGTCACTTTAATAACTCTACCCACATGTACATATTACCTCAACTAACTGGTGCCCCTGGACATTGACTCTGTACCGGTACACCCCTGTATATAGTCTCGCTATTGTTATTTTACTGCTGCTCTTTAATTACTTGTTACTTTTATCTCTTATTCTTATCTGTATTATTCTTTTTTTTACTGCATTGTTGGTTAGGGGCTCGTAAGTAAGCATCTCACAGTAAGGTCTACCTACACCTGTTGTATTCGGCGCAAGTGACTAATACAATTTGATTTGATTTGAAGTCACCCCCCCCCTCCAAGCACACACAGGCACAAATACATTGATGCTGGATCAGATTGACAGTACAGTCAGTCAAAAACAAGTCACCCCTGACCTCCCCGCACACACATGCACAAAATACACTGATTCTAGATCAGATTGACAATATAGTCAGTCACAGACAAGTCACCCCCCTTCCCGCACACACACACCACACTTTATTTTATTTGACCTTTATTTAACCAGGTAGGCTAGTTGAGAACAAGTTCTCATTTACAACTGCAACTTGGCCAAGATAAAGGAAAGCAGTTTGACACATACAACAACACAGAGTTACACATGGAGTAAACAAACATTCAGTCAATAATACAGTAGAAAAAGTCTAAATAGAGTGTGTGCAAATGAGGTGAGATAAGGGAGGTAAGGCAATAAATAGGCCATGGTGGCAAAGTAGTTACAATATAGCAATTAAACAATGGAGTGACAGATGTGCAGAAGATGAATGTGCAAGTAGAGATACTAGGGTGCAAAGGAGAAAGATAAATAAAGAAATACAGTATGGGATGAGGTAGTTGGATGGGCTATTTACAGATGGGCTATGTACAAGTGCAGTGAATTGTGAGCTGCTCTGACAGCTGGTGCTTAAAGCTAGTGAGGGAGATGTGAGTCTCCAGCTTCAGTGATTTTTTGCAGTTCGTTCCAGTCATTGGCAGCAGAGAACTGGAAGGAAAGGCAGCCAAAGGAGGAATTTGCTTTGGGGGTGACCAGTGAGATATACCTGCTGGAGCGCCTGCTACAGGTGGGTGCTGCTATGGCAACCAGTGAGCTGAGATAAGGCGGGGCTTTACCTAGCAAAGACTTGTAGATGGCATGGAGCCAGTGGGTTTGGCGATGAATATAAAGCGAGGGCCAGCCAACGAGAGCGCACAGGTCGCAGTGGTGAGTAGTATATGGGGCTTTGGTGACAAAACGGATGGCACTGTGATAGACTGCATCCAATTTCTTGAGTAGAGTGTTGGAGGCTATTTTGTAAATGACATCGCCGGAGTCGAGGATCGGTAGGATGGTCAGTTTTACAAGGGTATGGATAAGAGCGTCTGCTAAATGACTTAAATGTAAATGTATGTTTGGCAGCATGAGTGAAGGATGCTTTGTTGCGAAATGGGAAGCTGATTCTAGATTTAATTTTGGATTGGAGATGCTTAATGTGAGTCTGGAAAGAGAGTTTACAGTCTAGCCAGACACCTAGGTATTTGTAGTTGTCCACATATTCTAAGTCAGAACCGTCCAGAGTAATGATGCTGGAGGGACGGGTAGGAGCGGGCAGCGATCGGTTGAAGAGCATACATTTATTTTACTTGAATTTAAATTTAATAGCAGTTGGAGGCCACAGATGGAGAGTTGTATGGCATTGAAGCTCATTTGGAGGTTAGTTAACACAATGTCCAAAGAGGGGCCAGAAGTATACAGAATGGTGTCGTCTGTGTAGAGGTGGATTAGAGGAATCACCAGCAGCAAGTGCAACGTCATTGATGTATACAGAGAAGAGAGTCGGCCCTAGAATTGAACCCTGTGGGACCCCATAGAGACTGCCAGAGGTCCGGACAACAGGCCCTCCGATTTGACACAATGAACTTGATCAGAGAAGTAGTTGGGTCATCCGATAAGAATGTGGTGATTGAGAGCCTTGGCCAGGTCGATGAGTACAGCTGCACAGTAATGTCTATTATCGATGGCGGTTATGATATCGTTTAGGATCTTGAGCGTGGCTGAGGTGCACCCATGACCAGCTGTGAAACCAGATTGCATAGCGGAGAAGGTACGGTGGGATTCAAAATGGACTTTAGAAAGGCAGGGTAGGATGGATATAGGTCTGCAGCAGTTTAGGTCTAGAGTGTCTCCCCCTTTTAAGAGGGGGATGATCGCGGCAGCTTTCCAATCTTTGGAAATCTCAGACGATACGAAAGAGAGGTTGAACAGGCTAGTAATAGGGGTTGCAACAATTTCAGCAGATCATTTTAGAAAGAGAGGGTCCAGATTGTCTAGCCCGGCTGATTTGTAGGGGTCCAGACATTCAGAACATCAGCTATCTGGATTTGGGTGAAGGAGAAATGGGGAGGCTTGGGCGAGTTGCTGTGGGGGGTGCTGGGCAGTTGACCAGGGTAGGGGTAGCAAGGTGGAAAGCACAGCCAGCCGTAGAAAATGCTTATTTAAATTCACATTTTAGTGGATTTATCGGTGGTGTCAGTGTTTCATAGCCTCAGTGCAGTGGGCAGCTGGGAGGAGGTGCTCTTAACTGAAAGACTCATCTCTTCAGTGGGTCATATGATTGAGTGTAGTCTGGCCCAGGAGTGTGAAGGTGAACGGAAAGGCTCTGGAGCAACGAACCGCCCTTACTGTCTCTGCCTGGCCCCTCTTTCCACTGGGATTCTCTGCCTCTAACCCTATTACAGGGGCTGAGTCACTGGCTTACTGGGGCTCTTTCATGCCGTCCCTAGGAGGGGTGCGTCACTTGAGTGGGTTGAGTCACTGATGTGATCTTCCTGTCTGGATTGGCGCCCCCCCTTGGGTTGTGCCATGGCGGAGATCTTTGTGGGCTATACTCGGCCTTGTCTCAGGATGGTAAGTTGGTGGTTGAAGATATCCCTCTAGTGGTGTGGGGGCTGTGCTTTGGCAAAGTGGGTGGGGTTATATCCTTCCTGTTTGGCCCTGTCCGGGGGTATCATCGGATGGGGCCACAGTGTCTCCTGACCCCTCCTGTCTCAGCCTCCAGTATTTATGCTGCAGTAGTTTATGTGTCGGGGGGCTAGGGTCAGTTTGTTATATCTGGAGTACTTCTCCTGTCTTATACGGTGTCCTGTGTGATTTTAAGTATGCTCTCTCTAATTCTCTCTTTCTCTCTTTCTTTCTCTCTCTCGGAGGACCTGAGCCCCAGGACCATGCATCAGGACTACCTGGCATGATGACTCCTTGCTGTCCCCAGTCCACCTATCTCTGCAGTAGATTGCAACTCCGCCACCGTTGACAGTTCTATTTTGTCGGAAAATTTTAAAGTTAGGGATGGAAATTTCTGGGTTTTTGGTGGTCTTCCTAAGCCAGCATTCAGACACGGCTAGGACATGCACTTTGGCAGAGTGTGCTAAAGCAGTGAATAAAACAAACTTAGGGAGGAGGCTTCTAATGTTAACACGCATGAAATCAAGGCTTTTACGGTTACAGAAGTCAACACATTAGAGCACCTGGGGAATAGGAGTGGAGCTAGGCACTGCAGGGCCTGGATTAACCTCTACATCACCAGAGGAACAGGAGTAGGATAAGGGTACAGCTAAAGGCTATAAGAACTGGTTGTCTAGTACGTTCGGGACAAAGAGTAAAAGGAGCAGGTTACTGGGACCAATAGATTAGATTGAAGGCATAATGTACAGACAAAGGTATGGTAGGATGTGAATACATTGGAGGTAAACCTAGGCATTGAGTGATGAGAGAGATATTGTCTCTAGAAACATTTAAACCAGCTGATGTCACCGCATGTGTGGGAGGTGGACCTAAAGGTTTGGCTAAGGCATATTGAGCAGGGCTAGAGGCTCAACAGTGAAATAAGACAATAATCACTAACCAGAACAGCAATGGACAAGGCATATTGACATTAGGGAGAGGCATGCATAGCCGAGTGATCATAGGGGTCCAGTGAGTAGTTAGGCTGGCTGGAGACATGGTGATTCAGACAGCTAGCAGGCCGGGGCTCGCAAGCTAGCAGAAGGGCCTTGGAGGGATGTCGCAACGAGGAAGTCTGATTTAGCCTCCCCGTGCGGTTATGTCGATAGACCAGTCGTGATGGATTAGTAGGGTTCCATGTATCAAAGGGGTCCAGTCCAATTGGCAAAATAGGTATAGTACCCCAAGAAATTGGCTAATGGATCTCTTCAGCTTACAGTTCAATATGCTCTAGACAGCTAGCGGGCCGTGGCTAGCAGGCTAGCAGATGGGCATTCAGGGGACGTCACGACGTAGGAGCCAGTTGAATAACCCCCTCGGGCAGATTACGTCGGTAGTCCAGTTGTGAAGGAGCTTGGTGCCGGCAGTAAAAGGGGTCCGGGTCAATTGGCAAAATAGGTATTGTAGCCCCGGAGTGGCTGATGAACCTCTTCAGCTAGCCGGGAGATGGGCCTAGCATGGGCTAGCTACAGGTTAACTGGTGCTTGCTTCGGGTCAGAGACGTTAGCCAGGAGTAGCCACTCGGACTGCAGCTAGCTAGCTGCGATGATCCAGATGAAAAGGTTCAGAGCTTGCGATAGGAATCGGGGGATATAGAGAGAAAATAGGTCTGGTATGCTCTGGTTTGAATTGTGTTGTGCAAACTGCTGAGAGTTTTAGGTTAGCTGATGATCGCTAGCAGCGGTTAGCTGACTACTAGCTAGTAGCTAGTTAACTGGCTAGCTTCTGTTGGGCGATTCCGGTTCAGAAGAAAATAAAAATACTTTAGAAAAAAATCAGATCCATCCCACATTGGGTGAGGAGAGTATTTTGAAGTTGAGGTTTAGAAAAATATAAAAAGATATGAGAAGAAAAATATATAAAAATATATATACATGGGACACAACGGGACGAGGACAAAGACATCTGACTGCTACGCCATCTTGGAAACACCCACCAACATGGTTCTCATTAGCCTCACTATAGCCTTGGGTGTGTTGGCAGAGCCCCCTGCTCCTCCCCCTTGGCAGCACACACACACACACACACACACACACACAGAAAGAGAGCGGTGTATTTATACATTGTCCCTGTGTTTCCCATTAGGAGGGCTCTGTAGCCTGTCTGTGTGTTCTCATTACCACAGGCCCAAACACTCTCAGTGGTAGTTACGTTCTCTCTCTGTGTGTGTGTGTGTGTGGTGTCAAAAGCTCAAATCAACATGAGCGTATCCATAAAGTATTTATAAGCACTACAAAGATGCTTCACAAGGATGTATGACCAAAGTCATACTGCATAAAAGGTCCTTCCACCTACTTGTACTTTACCTGACTGCTGAAGCAGCTATATAGGCCTTATAAAGGGATTACGACAATTATTCATTTAAACAGCAGATGAAACAGCAGGACTTTGGTCAAAGCCAAAGTGGTGTAATCTTTACTGGCCATCACCATGGCATGCTCAATCCTTTCTGCTGTGCTTTCTAATGCATGAATCTGCACCCTTTCTCTTCCCTCTCTCTTGCCCTCTCACAGCTCCTATCTGCACTTCTTTACAAAACAACAAGAGGTTGAAAACAGACGGATCCTATTAAGAAATGTCATGCTTGCATAGTTCCATTCAACTCTGCCTGAAACACTGTGAGGATGCTGAGGAATAATTCAATTTGATCTGTATTTTTTCTCTCCCCCAGGGAAACTCACTGTTGCTCCTAAACTGAGTGATGTTCCATTGAATCCCTATTAGAGATTAAATCACTGTCTGACGGAGTGAATCACCCTGTGAAACTGAACCACCATATGTGGCTGGATCGCAGTGGGCGATAGATAGCATTACTGTGTCTTCTTGTGTGTGTGCGTTTTTCAATCCATGTGTAAAGTAACTGAATCATTTTTTGTCTCTCATAACGCAGTTTGGTTGAGAATTTGTGTGTGTGTGTGTGTGTGTACTGTGTATGGCCTGGGTTAGTCTGTTTGTCCCGTAGGGGCAGGAAGCCACAGACAGCCATCAATGAGCGTCGGGCTGATTTACAGAGAGTATGTGAGGAAACCTTAATGACAGGGTCGTCACGGAAGTGGGATCAAATTCATCTTTATGGCTGCCTAACTATGTGGGAGGGGACAGTTGCTGTTTTTATCCACCCTGTCGTCTGCAGAAGTATGTCAACAGTTTGAAACAACCCACATTTAAAATCCAGAGCTGTACACTCAATGGGAGTTGAGGTTGTATGTACTGGGTTTAGTGTGACTGAGCTACTTTCCACATGCAGACGTTTCAAGCGCGCTCATTTGTGAACATTAAACATTCATCCCCTACATAGATCTGATAAAATGCTAGCAGAGAAAGTTAGGGTGTTCATCATCTTCAGTAGTGACTTTTGGGCATTGTATTCAGCACCAATGAGAACAATAATGCTATCTAGAGTAAATACATGAACAAGGATCCATATTGCTATATGTTGCTAGGCAGTGTAATGTGCAATCTGAAAAAGAACCCCTCTCAGGGGAGAGAGAGAGAGAGAGAGAGAGAGAGAGAGAGAGATGGGAGAGATGACTCACTTCCAGAGATAAGCAGAAGATAACGTTCCTCCTCTTCCTCTTCCTCCCCCAGGCATGTTGGCCCAGTGATTGACACCTCGTTAGGAGCTGCTCTCCTCTCCCTGAGGAAGAGGGTTTCGCAGCAGTGCAATCTTTGATAACCCTGTCACACGATATCACAAACCGTAATTACAATTGGTGCCGGGGAATTGACAACACCTCCCTAGGGAAAAGGCTGCCATCACAGAACACTGCTGCACTTCTTCACTCTCTCTGCTCTGCTCTCTATGTGGTGTAAAATAATCCTCAGATTGGCCTGACAGAAATAACGGCACAGGAAAAGGGTTCAGAAGGCTTTATCTAAATTGCAATGCAAATTCTATACAAACATGCACATAGAGACTCCTGATGTCAGAAATGTGCTGTGTCTTATGAAGTCCTTCTGTAGGTAGTAGGCAAATAAAGTGTTACCAAAAACATAGCGGCTCCTCGTTTCAGATAAAGAAAAGGCTTTAGGAATTAAATGTGTAGGTAAGGAAAGTAAACATAAGAATGATCTCAGAGAGATGACAGAGAGGAGATTGCGCCAACAAAACCAACAGCAAATGACAGATATTGATGTTGGCATGTAATCTGGTGTGGTGGGTGCTATCTGGGATCCTCGGGATGACCCTACCCTAAACTTCAACCCTACTCTTACCCTAACCTTAACCCTTACCAACCATTTTAAATGTCAACTTCAATGAGGTAGGGACGGCCCAAGGAACCCGGGCAGCAAGGACACATCCGGTGTGACATCTCTTCCAGGTGTGTGTGAGGGGCAGGTCAAGTTCACTGGATCAGATGGACAGCATGGTACAATATACTGTAATCTGCTTTCTACTGAGAGAGAGAGTTAGAGAGAGAGAGAGAGAGAGAGAGTTTGAGAGTGAACAGGAGCTGTTAAAAACATTGCTTTGACCTTGAGGAGGTTTCAACACAAAATTGGAATGTTAAACTATGTGCTATGTATGGAAACAATGTACAGTAGGATTCGTACTGGAAGTCGATTTTCCTGCAGGCTACAAACAACAAAACCTAATTATAGCTGGGCTCAGATGAGCTCACTACCAGGAGACTCCAAGGAATGAACATGAAAAATCTGTTTCATATTCCCATAAATACTGCCTTGTTCAAATCTATTGCATTAAAAAGAACACTTCAGTGACTCTATTGTTATTGTAGATGTTCACTGATGATGAACATTCCAACCTTATCACAAATCAGGGTTGATGACACAAACTAGAGCTTCAATGCTCTGCTGTGAAAGGCCTGTTTAAGTATGTTTGACTTGTTCTTTTCAACACAGTGAGTGAGAGCTTCTGCAGTGGAGGGCGTTGTGAAACAGCAGTGATTTGTGTGAGAGGCAATGTCAGACATGACTGTCTCAACACACTCAGACAGGCTCAGGCAGGGGCCGCTGGGAAACGGGATGACAAGGTCAATGTGTGTGTGTTTCAGACTCGGTGTGCATGTCTTATGACTGAGAAAACAGAGCCAGAAAATCCGTTTTTATTATTTTCAATACATGGATGGATGAACACATTCTAGGCCAGGGGTCCCTAAACTTTCTCACTCAGTTCCACCTTCCAGCATCGGGGAACATTCCGAGCCACCCCTGGAGGCGCTCGCGCCACGTCTATTTCGATGGGCACAAGCGGTTCATGACACAAACTGTTCACACTCGTCTTGTTGGTGGAGAGAACATTTTTCAGGATTAAAGCTACTTTTCTTGCAATTCTATACATTTTGTCATGGGCTGCAGGGGAAATGTTGCAGTTTTAAAGCTACCTTTCTTGCAATTCTATACATTTTGCCATGTCTAATGTCTATTCATGTGATATCTGAGTGACTCAAACATTACCACAAACTCTTTGGGCTAAAAACCTAGCTAAAAATCGTTAGCTGACATAGTCTAGTTGATCTGGACATTTCTGACAAGTTATAAATAGCACTCTAAGGTCTGCAATGACTGACATGACAAGAGGAACTGATGATGCACTACCCAAATCGAAATGGCACCTTGTGCATTCTACTATTGCAACTTTCATTCAAGAGTAATTTGAAAACCAGACTGACCCCCACGTCCCCCCTGCCGACCCATCGCCCCACAGTTTGGGAACCACCGTTCTAGGTTATAAAACAGCAATTTAGCCTTCTTTGTATTCACCTATAATAGACTAAGACGGGCGAAGAGATTTGTTTTTGCATCCACCTGGCAGGCTGGCACTATAGACAGTTGGCATTCACATTCTTCCCAAAGTGCACTACAGTCAGTTGGTTAGCATAGCTTTAGCATTCTTTACAAACTCTACCCTGAGGTGATAAATGCTCAGTGGGATCAGCTAACAACAACATGCAGTCAGACAAGTCTGAAACGCTCCACAGTCATAAAACCTGTTGTCTGGGCTGATGGGGGAGGTACTAGGGGAGAGTAAACACACAATAACATCACCACTGTGTGACCTGCCGTGTCCTCTGTGAAGATAGAGTCATCAGAAGTTCATAAGGTCAACCTCATTCATAGTGAGAGGTGAAGCAGAAAGTTATTTGAGTCATTTGAAAACAGCAGCAGTATTTGAGCAATTATTCCAGTATTTTCCAAAACTAGGACATGTCACTGACCTCTCTGCATTATGAATAAATATCATTACATCCATCGTGTGGCAACATTAACACGATAGCCTTCTTAAAATGTCCAAGGCAACTTGTGTAACTGGGCCATAAATGCATGTTGATGCTGAGGTTTAGGTTTATATTGTGTCTCTATACTCTATCTCCTGCCCTCCTCCAGCTCCCAGCATTCCAGGCCAGAGTAGAGCTGTTGAGTAGTCCTAAAGTCTGACCACAGAGCAGCAGAGAGGAGAGGGACTGAGACTGAGGGACAAGCAGTTCTCTGTGTGCTCTGGCCTGGGCTGCTGGCTGTACAAGCACTTCCTGACAAACCAGTAGCAAGCCAGGCCTCAGGAAGACACACTGACAGGGAGGGAGGCAGACAGAGTGAGACCTAGCATAACCATATTATGTGTGTCATAAATGGCACCCTATTCCCTATGGGCCCGGGTCAAAAGTAGTGTACCAAATAGAGGATATGATGCCATTTGTGATGCAGCCTTAGTATATGTTCAGTCAGCTAAGTCAAATCAATAAGGGCTTGAAATTAAGGCATGTACTGTACGTCCATAGAGGTCGGTCAGTGTTACTTCTATAGGAGGAGAACATAGCCCATGTTACTATGAATCCAGAGACTAGAAGTGTCTCCATTCAGCTAAATGACCTGAAGGATGCTTAGGCACTGCATTGAATCAAGTCCTCAACTCTGTGCCAAGCACTTACTACATCTCACTGATACTCAACATTTTCACAATGAAAATGGGAAGTGTTCTTCAGCACACCTGCTAACCTGTCTGAAACTAAGGGCTCGGTTTAATCCATGGCTCAGAATATCTGCGTTGTCGCGCAGTTCACATTTAAAGGTCACTTCCGACTGAGCCAACATATTGTTTACCATGAATGCAGAGTCTCCGCGACCTTGGGAACATTGCTTTTAATTGTCCCCCGTGCTATAAAGCAGATCTTCAGCGCAGTGGATTGAACTGTGCGTATGCATAAACTACTGGACATGAGCCATATATATAGTTCACATTAAGTTATGGTCAGTTTAGCCACAAACTATACAGCCTCAGACTTCAGAGAAGCTTGGACACAATAGATACAAGTGAACAGAGCAACAGAATTAAAGACAACAACAAAACTACCCTAAACAACGTCTGTATGAAATTGAGTAGCTGACCTACGTATGTGACTGCCAGACATGGGACACAAGCTATTTTAAGTGCAAAGCAACAATGCCCCTACACAAGCAAGGCCTCTGAGCATTCACAGTGCATACCACCCATTCACAACATTCCCATCCACCCCATTTAGCCTAACCAGAGAGCTGCATTTGATTAACATCCACCCAGGATAAGGAAGTAATTTTTCAAACCAGACTTCACAGTTGGCTGTAACCACTGAGATAAAACTCATGTTCGCTGTTGAGCTTTTCCAGCTGTAGAAATGATTGCTATTACCATGTTGTTACAAAGTGAATACTATATAGAGTCGATGAAGCATTTGTTACACTTCAAATCTAAAACTACATTTTAGGCAGGTACCCTAGCGGTTAAGAGCATTGGGCCAAGAACCGAAAGGTCGCTGGTTTTAATCCCCTAGCCGACTAGATGAAAAATATGTTGATGTGCCCTTGAGCAATCACTTAACCCTAATTGCTCCTGGAAGTCGTTCTGAATAAGACCACCTGCTAAATTACTCAAATGTAAATGTAAACTAGGCTAACAGCATGATTCAATCCATCAACTTTGGTTTATAACAAATGAAAATAATAGATATTTCAAATCAACATGACAGTTGGTGCAAAGGTGGGATTTTTTATTCTTTAAAGTAATCAGTGTGGATATAAAGAAATGTTTCTATAAATATGTTTTTAATAACAAACAAATGCAGAATACCAGAATTAAACATAATAGATGTGAAAGGCATGAACATGTAGTTTAATAGAGAGCCATTGATGCATTTAAGGTCAAATAACTTTCATGCATTTGACAAGAACATAACAGAAGATGTCTGAGGTGGGGACAGATGACGGTGTCTTCCTTTATAAAGCCTAAAGACAGCTGCTCATCCTGCATGGTTAGCACCGACACACACGCACACACGAGCATGTGTGCACACACAAAACACACACTTAACCAGGAGAAATGACTCAGGGGTGAAAGGGGACTGCTCAAAGCTGCCACCTGGGCCCATTGTAAAAAATACAGCCACATTTTGCCAACAATTACCTTCTGGGGAATAATAATTTTCTGACTCTGATTACCTGTAGGTCTGAAAATTAGAAAACGCACTGTCCCATCTCCTTCAATTATTCATTTGTTTTCAGTTTTTATAAGCCAATTATACAGCCGGCTGTAGAGTAGGCTACTGCGTATTTCAGCTTGTTCATGAGTGAAGTATTTTGTATTTCAGCTGTCTGTATGTCTGTCTGTCTGTGAGAAAGCATTAGGGGGTGCAGCTGATGTGTTATGGAGCCCACCTCTGAGTCGGAGCTGTCCCTGTCCAGCATTCTGTATTCCCCTAGCCTGGTCCAAGACCTGATTGTGCTGTCCTGCCTACTCCTATGGTTCTTTGGGGGTTGGCAAGACAGCAAAAACAGATCTGGGACCAAGCTAGTATTCCCCTCAAAGTGCTCAAAAAGGTAAACAAAGCCACAAACAATGCGTGTCTGTTCTGTGTTCATAGGCAGCAGGGCTATCTGAAACACATAAACAAAATGTTGACAAGATCCTGCAAATTGTTTACTTCCATTCTATTACAATATTGTGTCACCAAAAGACGGCTTTTAACTTTGGTGCAACTATTCAGGTTTTAGTTTGGGCTAAATGTTCTCATTCTGGCTCATTCTCATTCAGGTTATGAAAACATTTGTATTTGGAGGATTCATGTCATGTAGGCGACACAGTACATATGCACACAATCCCAAACCTATACCTACTTTCTTGTTATAAAAATGCTGACTGTACTTTTAACCGTCAAATCCAAGGCATTTAGAAATATGTTGAACACATAATCCCAAACCTATACCTTGTTTTAAAATACATGTTGATCATATTTTTAACCTTCAAACCCCAGGCATTTAGGCATTTAGAAATATGTTGAATAGAAGAGAACAGCTGGACAGAAAGAACAACAGTATAATGGGGGATAAGGACCCACGAGGAAGCAATTGTTTTTCACGGGACTCTGCTGCTTAGAATAGAAACAATGTTCCGAGCCAGTCTACTGATCAAAGACAGCTACAACCCTCTCCCAGCAGTGACCAAGCCAACTCAGGTCCTAAAACAATCACATCCTTAATGCTAAATGCTCAGTCAGCTGGCTCTTTATCACTTAGGTCCATTTTCATTATGCCCAAAGTGTGTCAAATAAATGTTGGTTTTAATAGAGGGAAACACTAAAAAAGAGAATTTTGATCTTTAAATACAAATATATACTTACAAAAATCTCACAAAATGTTTTATGTACAATAGAAACATCATGTACCAATGAGTGTCTCTGCATGGCAATTAAGTCCAAAAACGATTATCATTCATTCAGTCTGTAAATAAGCACATTTTTGTGTGTGGGGGACACCCATCATAGGCTGAAGTACATCCAGAGGTCTCACACCACTCAGACCATTCACACTGTGGTCTCTCCCTGTCTGTTGTTAGCCAGTCTCGTATAAAACCTCTTCCAGGAGTTGAGGGTCTTCCCAGACCAGATCCAGAACCCGGACGTTATCCCCACGATCAGAGTCATGAGGTACTTGATCATGAAGACGGTGAAGTCGGGGCTCATGTTGGGGTGTGGGTGGGCCGGACAGGGCACGGCGTACGTCTTACACGTCTGGCTGATCCACGTCCTCTCCCACTGCTCCCGGAAGGCCTGCTCGTAGAAGTAGCAGGCGATGACGATGGTGGCGGGGACGGTGTAGAGCACGCTGAAGATCCCTATCCTCACCATCAGCTTCTCCAGCTTCTCCGTCTTGGTGCCGTCGTGCTTCATGATGGTTCTGATCCGGAACAGAGACACAAAGCCGGCCAGGAGGAAAGAGGTGCCGATGAAGAGGTAGACAAAGAGCGGCGCCAGGACGAAGCCTCGGAGAGCGTCCACACTGTTGATGCCCACGAAGCACACACCGCTAAGGACATCCCCGTCCACCTGGCCCACCGCCAGGATAGTGATGGTCTTAATGGCGGGCACAGCCCACGCCGCCAGGTGGAAGTACTGCGAGTTGGCCTCGATGGCTTCGTGACCCCACTTCATCCCTGCTGCCAGGAACCAGGTGAGGGCCAGGATGACCCACCAGATGGAGCTGGCCATGCTGAAAAAATACAACATCATGAAGAGGATGGTACAACCCTCCTTTTTGGTACCCTGCACCACAGTCCTAATGTCGTTGTCAAACCTGTCATTGCAAACCACCTTGTCCTCAAGGAGAAATCCAGCTATGTAGGCAATGGATACCATGGTGTAGCAACCGGATAGGAAGATAATAGGACGCTCGGGGTAGCTGAAGCGCTTCATGTCCACCAGATAGGTTAGAACGGTAAATAACGTGGATGCACAACATAACACGGACCAGATTACTATCCATATCCTGGCGAATTTTAACTCTTCCTCGCTGAAGTACATCATTCCGTTAGATTTCTTTGGCTCGCACGGTGCGCCACAGTCATCCTCACCGAGAAAACGGTAATTCAAATAAGTGGGTACTTTCAGAGAAGCCGGGCACTTGAACTGTCCTTTTACAATCGCAGTATCGTGCGGAGGCTCCGTTACATCAGGGGTGGGGTTGGCCGGTGTGTTTTGACCCGACATATTCTGCCCGACGCACAGCTCGCCCGCTCCGTGAACCGGGAAAGACTCGCAAGCGAGGCTGACCGGCCACTGAAAACCGAATTTGTTCATGAGCGCCTCGCAGCCCTGTCTCGCCCTCTCGCACAGTGACCTGCACGGGGGAAGCGCCTGCTCTAGCACCGTGCACACAGGCGCATACATGGAGCAGAGGAAAAACTTTAAATCAGGAGAACACTGAACTTTCACAAGCGGGTAAAACTGGTGTACCTCGAGCCCTGCTTCCTCCTGGTTTGTGTGTCCTAGTAAATTTGGCATGATGGTCTCGTTGTATGCGATGTCTGTACAAAGTGGAATAGAAATCGGCTGGCAAAAACCGTGCTCCGGAATAGACATTCCCCGGTCGCCATACTGTCCATTTACCCTTATAGATCCTAAACTGATCAATAAAAACACCTGCAAAAATATACACAGTACTCTGTTGTAATCCATTGCGAAAGCATTACGCACGGCCACAGACATACTTTCTTTGCGGTTTCTTCCAAAACTAGCTAGCTCGCCAGCTAGCTCGCCACTACTTCCCCGCTCCCTTTCTGTGTTCGGTTTTTCTTTCCTTGTAAATTTAACATTACTCCCTTCCAGCGTAACTTTTGGTTGTTTTCGCTTCTCCCCGCCGTTGAGCAGAGATGTTGAAGGTCCCCGAAAATCGAAAAATATCGCTGACAGAATTTGGAGAAGAAAATCCAACCTACTATACACAACACTCAGGTCCAGACTCCGCAATGTTCTTCTGCTACTCTCGCTGCGCGACAAACGAGATAGCCTCTCTCTGCTCTGCGCTGTTGAAACCTGTTTCCAGGCGCCCTGCTGTCTCAGTGAGCCGTCTCTCTCTCCTCCATATGGAAAAAAGGGTTGGACTAACAGATGGCATGGTTTAGGGATCGTCTACAATTGTTCATCTTGTGCTTGGCTGATGAGTTTCAATGTCTTCGTTCTATAGCCGAAACAATATCACATATTTCAAATAAGAATTATGCCCTTATAAATAGGCCTATGATACTTCTGAAAGCCACATCTAGGACTACTGATGGAAAAGGAAATACTATTTTACAAATCTGACAGAAGGCCTACCGTTTATATGAGCAAACCCTTTACCCTTAAATTAACTTCTATGTTCATTAAAACTGTGAGGTATTGACACAGAGATATCATATTAGACCTCCTCAAATAGCCTACTATTGTAACAGTCCAGACTCCCTTGATATTATCATCCAGTAAAACTGTGTGTGACTGTAAAACACACTAAATAAATGCCATGAGCGTTACATATTACAAATGAGTATAGCCTAAATGGGTCTTTTAGAGAGGGAAGAACAACCAGCATCATTTTAATCAGTCTCCCCTTTCAACCATAATGTCGTCTCCACCGTTAGGCCCTAGGGACAGGGATGAAAGTGGTTTGTCACCATGAGCCTTTGGGATCAGAGGGGTTTCAAACCCATCTCACACAGTGGTGCACGCAGAGGGAACAGTGGGAGGGAGAGACCTTGTGTAGAGGAGAACAGGAAGGAAACCGTGAGAGAGAAAAAGAGAGAGAGAGCGAGAGAGAGACCCTGTGTAGAACACCAAAGGAAGGAAGGGAGATACTCCACTACAGTGAGCTTAACAGGGCTGTCCTGCCCCCCCCCCCCCCTTGACTTTTAGGGAGTCTATTATCTCTCATTTGTCATCAACTGTACTGTACTGTACCTTACTGTTCACCAGAGATATATTAGATAATGTAAGACTGTTTAATGTACAAAAACAGTATCATAACAACATAAATAATAATCAAATCAACTACTGTTGCAACCATCAATAACACTATGACCAGTTATAGCGCATCAATAATATGATTAGCCCAAGTGATGTGCATCAAAACGTATTTCTAGTTATCAACCTGTCACAGAGCACTCTCTATTGAGAATTCAAAACATCATGGCTCACTAGCTGAGGTCAAGCAAATACAGAGGATCCCTAATGTTAATCAGTCACCCAGGCATTCTGACTGGTTAGGATGCATGTCTGTCAGTGGGATGTAGAAGGAGTCAATAAGTATGTAATATATCCTGACAGAAGAATGCAGTGAGATTTGGTTCTTCAAGCTACACCCTGCCAAGAGAGACACACAAACTCAAAATGACGTATGTTACTAAATGTCTTGTTTTAGGGCTGGGTGTCTAGCCACGTCTATTCAGTTTGGAATAAAGTTGTCCAGAGCAATCAACATTACAAAGACAAAGTTAAAACCTTGAGTCAGATTTGACCTTCATGCAGTTGATATATGATCCAACATTAAAGAGATAAACTGGAATTAACTATTGGAAATGCATTTTTTGTTGGGGAATTTTTTGGTGCAAAACAGTTTCAGAACCATTTATGACCACATGCAATAACCACAGAACAGAATAACTTCATGTTTTTCCAAAGAAACTTTAAAAACATTATGAACATAACATTCTTACAGCAAACATTGTGTTGTTGCAGTTTCCATGTATTTGTCTCCTACCTATCTGTCACAGCAGTCATTATGACCTGGAAGTTGTTTGTTTTCATGTTATAAATTATATCTGTTTGAGGACCAGCAGGCCTGAAAACTGTACTCATAACTGAAGTTATACTTTTTCATAAATGCATCCCAAATGGCACCCTATTCCCTATATAGTGCACTACATTTAACCAGAGCCAATAGGGATCCAATTTGGGATGCAGACTTGGAGATGTTGTTGACCTATTGGTATGGTTTGAATCAGAGACATAACACCTTGGTGGGTGTCCAGAGAAAACACTGTTGTGGTACAATACAAAGAGGGACTCTGTAATCAGGCCAGCTGAGCTCACATCAAACAGGGACTGGTAATACAGGATAAATCACTAGAAACCGTTGCTGGTACAGTTGAGGAAATTTTGTCTTAAAAAAAACTAAGTACAGTACTTATATCAATTCCAGGGATAATTTCAGGAAGTAGCTAACTATGTAAATACTGATGAATAGGAGGACAAAGGCAACGAATATCCACACTAGCATGACCATTAGAATGGAATGGAGTTGTGGTAGAATTAGTATGAAAGTATGTATGTAAGTATGTAATACATGACCTAACAACAGCTGTTTTGCATTGGTAGCTGAACACAGTTTGAAGCATTAATAAACTTTATTTATTTCAGGTAAACCAACAATAAACAACATTTACAGAAGGACATTACATCTTCCATAATAACATTACATACAGGTCGTAACAAATAGGTAATGCAACAGCTATTCTACTATTATATCCTAAGTTTCAGTTTATAAAGTGACCGGTAACACTTCTTCTATGTCCGAAACCACTTGTGAAAAATGATGTATTTTCAGAGCATTATACAAAAAAGAAAAAATAGATACGCAAAGAGAAGCTTTTGTTTTGTACTGTAAAACACAGATTCAGTGTTGAGTACAGCGGGGGTTGCATGTCTGGTTCCAAAACGCCTTTCCCAACATATACTGTACGTCTACGCAGTTAGGAATCTGACAAGGCCAAAAAATATACTGTATGTGTATATATCCATATATATTTAATACGAATCCTCTCTTTTATGGCGCAAAGGAGACACGCGTGACCCTGTATGTACGCAAACATAGTACAAGCGTCACTATTAAATTTTACACAAGGCGTTTCACCTCCCCCTTTATATACAGCCTAGTAAGACAGTTTATAACAAAGGATACAAAATGATTAAATATTGACATGTATCTCGAAATATGACTCAGAATGTGCACATTCCGTAGCATGACCAGTATAGCAAACAGATCCATCTTAAGCAATTCCCCAATTCAGATTTGAATGGTGTATTTGTAAATGCATTTTATTAAACATTTGGAAGTTAACTTTACAAGCAAGAACCAATGGTAACATTAAAATGATAGTAGGCCCCATTAAAATGTTAATAATTTCGACCACCACTGTGCTCAATGTGCAATTTCACTACTTCTTTCCCAAGATGTCCCTTCATAGAGAAAATGCTTTTCGTTCCCAAAGGAGAAAAAAAGAGCTTTCAGGAACTCCACCCACGCAGGCAGGCAGGCAGGCAGGTAGGCAGGTAGTCCAAAACATATACAGTATTTTCATGTTTATGTGATGTCGCGGGCAGGCGGCAAAGGAAGAAACTTCTGGGACACAAAGGCACAAAATAAAAAGTGTGGAAAAGAAAAGTGATATGCCACACAGACAGAAAGCAGGAGAGTAACGTATCAAAACAAATGATTCAGCTGCTTAATACCTCCTGTATCCCATAAAGCCATGCAAGGCCGAGCAGAGTGAGCTGGGCCATCTATCTTAGCAGAGCTCTCTGGTATTAACCCTCCTCTGTCACGCTGCTTTAGTCACATTAAGACACCACTCTACTCTCCACACTTCCTCGCCATCTTCACTACCACAACACAGAATCACTTGCCCCACCAGGAATGACACTGAAGTTCGATGAAATCACTTCAAGTATTTGTAGTAGTTCTCCTTAAAAAGTCTCACTGGGGTTGGAAACTGGGCTCTGTTGGCCTATACTATGGTTGACAAGGGAGGGCACTGATATTTCTAGTCTGTGCAGGCAAGGGCATGTGATTAAGGGCAACACAGGTGCAAAAAGTGACATTTTTAATAAGCTGGAATGTACAGTAGGGCAAGTAGATTCAAAAAGTGCATTCTCAAAAAGCTGATGACACAAGTCGTCACTATCACTGTGTTTCTCTGTCGTTGCCTCGCCTGCTCTATATCACACCAAACACCACTAGAGATGGTGGGACAATTAAAGCTGTACCATTACACGGACCTGGCCATATGGCGAACTATGTCAAAGCCTTCTACAAGACTCCTTTCCTTTTAGCGTGTCCTCCTCCTCCCCCCTCTATGATAGACTTTCAGGTGAGGCAGGGCTGGAGAGGGACTGTGTGTGGCCAAGTGTCTACAGTATAATACCTGTGACTGTCTCTCATGTGTTCTCATATGTGTGTGTGTGTGTGTGTGTGTGTGTGTGTGTGTGTGTGTGTGTGTGTGTGTGTGTGTGTGTGTGTGTGTGTGTGTGTGTGTGTGTGTGTGTGTGTGTATGTGTGTGTGTGTGTGAGTGCACACACACGTCTTTCTAAGGGTGTCAGCGTGGATTAAGAAAACTAATCTCTCCTGATCGTCAGTGTGTGTCCATGATATCTCACTCAGAACTCTCCTCCCCCTCTACTTGTGAACAGTACAGGCCCATTCAGATTAGTGGTAGATTTCAAATCAATCCATAAAACAGGAACCCATATTCTCCATGTTACTGGTCATTGCTATATTACCTAGCTCACACATGACTAATATGAGCAGGTATTTTTATACAAAACAACACCCAGTTGTAAATCGAACACAAAGAGATCTTTGTACCAGCCAATGAAACAAAACTATTTGTTAGATCAATATCACACGATATCAAAAAAATTGCTCCTAGTAATTGTATTGACGTGATAGCTGAGACAAACAGCCAATGACGTGATCGTCTGAAAACATTTGTGATGACGTCTGATATACAGTACATTACTGGACGGTGACGGTTCAAAGGACGTGGAGGAGAAGAGGATTGTCACAGGTCGAAGTAACCAAGAGATCAAAATCCCACTGAGCCTATTGCCATTGTGTTTTACCATCTAGATACAGTGCACAACAGGATGCGGTATAGATAACAGTACCTCATGGCCTACATGGAAGCACCAATGAAGGGTATTGCCCATGTTTGATGCACACGCAATCACACAGATATAACACACACACATACACTTGAGACGAACCACAGCGAATTTACCATATAACATGTGACTCTTCACGATGTCATCGACGCTCATTGCTTTGCGTGTATGCATCATCTCCAGCAGAGACTGACGGATTATTATCACCAGTATCACCATTACAGTATTAGTACAGTATTAGTACCATTGCTCTTATGATTATTATTGATTTGATGCCATTTGACTCTGGCCTGACAGTTACAGAGGAGGAACAGTTCAAAGTTAAAGAGAAACATTACCACCTGGCTTGTCATTCTCAGTTCAAGCTTGTGTTGTGAGTGTGAGTGAAACTGTCCAGTGGGTGTGTATCTGTGTGTGTGTACGTGTGAGTTTGTGCATGCGTGCGTGAATGCATGCAAGTGCAGCATGTTTGTGAAAGAATGTAAGCTTTCTTGGAGTCTGTGATATATTTTCTAAATATGAGTATACTGTACACACAAATATACATTCTCACATAGGTAGTTAGAAACACAAGCCACAGTATGTATCAATAGTATTGTAAAGTCCCTTGATGATTAAGGGTATTGTAAATGTGTCAACGATATACGAGTATCATAACATTATAAAAGTCAACAAAAATTGCAAATTATAAAACTGAAATTGGAGGTGTCACCCACCAAAATGCACGCACGCACGCACGCACACACACACACACACACACACACACACACACACACACACACACACACACACACACACACACACACACACACGGAAAGGTAATAAGTTAAAGAAACAGAAGAGGGAATGTGATCCCGGTGGTTCCTCCATCTCAGTGTCTTTGTCCTTCTCTCTTGGACTGACCACAGCAGCAACCTGAAAAACACACACAGTTTAGTTAATCTGCCAACTGGAAATGAACTAACCACAACTACCTTATTTCTGAACGACCCCTTAGGAGAGAAGTAAAAAGAGAGAGAAAAATAGAGACGGAGAGAGAGAGAGAAATAACCCAGTAGACCTGGCTGGCTTGGAGCGCTCCTCTAATCCCCTTCTTTCTTTCTAGTGACCATACTGCAATAATAAATAATGCATGTCTCTCCCTGTCCCCCCCCCCCCTCTCTCACTCTTTCCCCCCTCTTTCTCTTTCTGTCTCTCGCTCAGCCTTTGGAAGTCCATTCCCAGTGGATGTGAGGCAGTCTATGCCAGGAATCTGAAGTCTTGGATGGACGCCTCCTTTATCTGCTGCTCATACAGCCCTCTGACTCAAAAACACATACAGGCGGTGTAGGAATGTGTGTGTGTTAGTGTTTGTGGGCGCGCGCATGTGTGCGTGTGTGTGTGTGTGTGTGTGTGTGTGTGTGTGTTTGAGGGGTAAGAGGGAGAAAGAGAAGTAGCGAGAAGATGAGCTTTACTTCAGGTTGCATTGTGTAAAGCAGGGATAGAGTATGGATTCTTGTTTAGGTCAAAAAGGACACTGCGAGATGAACAGAGTGGACATTGGACAGAAACAGAGAAAGGGGGATAAACAGACAGAGAGAGAAAAGGAGAGAGGATGTGAGGCTGAGAAGTTCAAGGTCACAGAAGCACTCAGTCTCTCTCCTGTTCATCTCTCTCTCTTTCTCTGCCTCAGGGTGAGTTATTGGATGGCAGGTCGTGAGGCCCACACAGAGGGATCTCTCTCTCCTCCCTCTCTCCTTTTGCTCTCCTCCCTACAGTATCATATACTCTTTAAGTCAACAATGGAATGTGTTGTTTTTGAGGCCTGATTTAGTCCTGTGGGATGAAAAAGTACTAAAGATGAGTGTGTGTGAGTGAGTGTGTGTGTGTAGGGGGTTCCGCTTAAGGAACCAGATGGGTAGGATTTGTAGGGCGTGGCCATGTCCAATAGGGCCAGCTGTTGTTTGTCATACAATGGTAAATAGACAGAACTCCCCCCCCCCCACACACACGCACACAATGACATCATTAAGAAGGGAAAGTGCTTAGTGCTGGGTGGTGGGATATTTAACAATGGAGAGAGAGATCGAGAGAGAGAGAATAAGAAGAGGTGACTACAAAAAAACACAAGCTAACCTCTCTCTCTGATCACCATTCCCCCTCCACTCGCCCACACCCGCGTTTGTAGCCTGCTCCCCCTTTTCTCCCCAATCCCACTCCCCCCTCTCCCCCCACATCCCAGTCTCTCTGAGGCCATGTTCAAATATCAGCACAGTTCTTCTCTAGATGTTCATCGGGCAGCCAGTCAGGATTGCAGTGAGCAGGTCGCTCCCCAGACAATCCCCTCCTCAACACACACACCTTTCATCCCTTATATCTGCCTGATCAAAGAGCCTGTCACTACCGTGAAGCAGCAGGTCTGGAAATACTAATAACCCCAGATGAACACCTCAGAGAACGGAGACAAACCTCTCAGGTGTTGCAGAATACTAACACACTTCAAATAAGCCTAAAAAGCATATAAACACCATGGACATAATAATGTAGACAAAAAACACAGAGGGGTTTTAAAACAGTCAAATACTTCAAATAGGCCTAACTAGCTTATCAATGAGTACATTTACATGCACACTAATAATATGATATTAAACTGACTTTGGCAGTAGGCAGATGATGCATTAGTCATGTAAACACCTTGCTCTGCTAAGCTCGGCGTAAGGTCAAAATCATAGTAAGCATACAACGATTAAAACACCTGGTGTTCTGAGCAATCCTTTGAATGATTAGGACATGTAAACAAACATTCCAGTGGTGTATTAGATCTGGGCACCAGCACCAGCCGAGAGCCTCCCTCTTTAGTACGAGTCAGTTTGGAACAACTGTATGTATGCGTCTTAGAAGTGGTTTTCACATACAAACTTTTTATGTCCCAACTCAGAATCAAATATGCTTCCCAAAAAGAACATGGTCGCTGTGGTAAAACCTTTATTTTGATTGGTGATTTTCCGCATTTATCAGAGTGCCATCAGGAAGCCTGATTTCAGATGTGTCCATGTAAACAGGATTATTAGGGAAATCGGTCTTCTTGCAAAGCATGTAAACGTTTTAATCAAACTATTATATTCATCTGACGATCCACAATAATCGCATTACTGTGTGCATTTAACCGTACTCAATTACATTTTTACAGGTCTCTTTAACAAACAGGATTTGGTTCTAAATTCTACAGATGATTATCAATCCAAAACACCCTGAATTAACAGGAGTTGTCTACATTGGTAGTCAGGCAAGCATGACTGAGGAAGCCTGACACCCTCTGCCTACCACCCCTCCAGAGATCACGCCCTCTGACCCCCACAGCGGTCCCGTCATGTCTGATCCCGGGGTAATGAGGTGCGTCAGCCCGCCATTAAAAATCACTCACACAACACCCTCAGCTGAGACATCCCTGATGCTTTAACAAACTGTTTTAAGTGCTGGGCTATAAACTGTGTGTGTGGGTATGTAGGTGTGTTTGTTAGTGAATTGAGGATTTGGAGTGATTTTAATTAAGACAAATCATTTTCCATTTCTTTAAAGCACAGGTTTAATTAAAAAACCCAAAGGTTCCCTACTGGATGTAGACTGGACTTAAAAGTTTCCAGCCATTAGAATGACAGGAATGCTGTGTTATGGCTACTGCTGTGTTGGGTTGCCATGGCTACTGCAGACTTCACTGGTTTTACATGAGCAGCCAGTGCACTAGTAACAATAATTAATCATTTAGAATGCCTAAATCATCTAAATTATACACTCTCTGTCTCTCTCGCACACACACACACACACACACACGCACAGACAGTCAAATCAACCCAGAGTCGTGGGTACCATCGGTGGTTTGCAGATGGTTTTCTCTGCTTTAGCGGACTAACAGAAATCTCCCCACCTGTTTGCTTAGAGGAATACCCTTTACATGTACATGTATTTAACAAGACATGGAGCTTGTCTGTAGTGGTTTTTCTGGTAGGGTTCCAGCCATGGTTTATCACTAATAAAAACAGTGTGAGTACCAGAGCCAGTCAGGCAGGGCAGCCTAATGTTTACCAGTCTATAGTCCTAAAGCCTGTCTCAGTACTACACTCCCTTCATTAAAACAGCACTCTACATATCCATACACCCCTGCCTGCCAGGCTAAACATAACTAAGCCTAATGAATATGAAAGAGAGAGAGAGAGAGAGAGAGAGAGAGAGAGAGAGAGAGAGAGAGAGAGAGAGAGAGAGAGAGAGAGAGAGAGAGAGAGAGAGAGAGAGAGAGAGAGAGAGAGAGAGAAACACACGCATACACATACATTTATGTTTATCTAACCATGTGGGGACACAATTTATTCCCATTCAAAATCCCATTTTCCTTAACCCCTAACCCTAAACCTAGCCCTAAACATAACCATAATCCAATTCTAACCCTAACCAACTAGAAATGTACTTTTTCCTTGTGGGGACTTACAAACAGCTGTCTCTGTTTCTCTCTCTTCTCTCTGGGCAGAGGGGTTAAGTTAACCAGTTCCTGTGTGTGTGAGGGGGTTGTGTGTGAAGGTGTGAGGCAGTGGAGGTGAGGTGTTCTCTGTTGGTCTCCCCAGGAGAAGAGGGTCTATTCTACACATGGATGTGTTTTCTATTTCCTCATGTCCTGGCACCACAACCCCACTGTTGAACGTCTTCCATGTCGGCACTTCAAATACAGGCAGAGTAGCACGTACACTCTCTCTCTTGTCCATCAGACACACACTGCATACAGTACACACACACACACACACACACACACACACACACACACACACACACACACACACACACACACACACACACACACACACACACACTATGGAGTTGTAAGTCAGAGCAGAGGCCTTAGCTTTCAGGCAGCACAGGTGCAAGTCATTATACACACATTCCTGGGTGCATTAAGAGTTGCGTCTGTGAGGCGCTGGGAAGCTGGGTGTTTACATAGCAAGTCATCTCTACAGCCTTGTTCTACACTACCCTGGATTTACAACTGCAACTCTTAACAGCACCACCTTCCAAACCACTATTACTGCAACTGCTACTCTTAACAGCACCACCCTCCAAACCACTATTACTGCAACTGCTACTCTTAACAGCACCACCCTCCAAACCACTATTACTGCAACTGCTACTCTTAACAGCACCACCCTCCAAACCACTATTACTGCAACTGCTACTCTGAACAGCACCACCCTCCAAACCACTATTACTGCAACTGCTACTCTTAACAGCACCACCCTCCAAACCACTATTACTGCAACTGCTACTATTAACAGCACCACCCTCCAAACCACTATTACTGCAACTGCTACTCTTAACAGCACCACCCTCCAAACCACTATTACTGCAACTGCTACTCTGAACAGCACCACCCTCCAAACCACTATTACTGCAACTGCTACTCTTAACAGCACCGCCCTCCAAACCACTATTACTGCAACTGCTACTCTTAACAGCAATGCCTTCGGCTTGGCAACACAACGGCTTGGCTGGCTGAATAAAGAGATGAGAAACTGTAGTTCGAAGAAGAAACTACAGACAAATTCTATTCTGTTTTACACAATTTTTGTCATTTTAAAGTGCATATGAATAAATAGGAGCTGTGGTGTGGGTGAATGATGTCTGACCCCCTTTGACATTACTAGTGTGTATGTTGTGTGTCTGTGTTTGTGTGTCCATTGGATCTTCACCCGAAAGATCAGCCTCTAAAGCACTGCGCTCACGAAAGATCCCGCCAGTGTCAAACTATTTCTGGGGCGAGAGCGGAAAGCGGTTACTATATTCTCATCCCATAAATCGCAGTTGGTTTGAGTGGTGTATTTCTTGTCTGAGGCCTGGCTGATTTCCCCCTTGTGGGGTTTCAGTCAGTAAGGACATGGGAACACAGCTGAGAAGAAGACAAGAGGAGGGGAGGAGGAGAGGAAAAGAGGAGGAGAGGGAGAGGAAGACAGGAGGAGGAGAGGAAGACAGGAGGAGGAGAGGAAGACAGGAGGAGGGGAGGAGGAGAGGAGGAGAGGAAGAGAGGAGGCTGATCTTTCCGCAGGTCTCCTAATTGTCCCTAGAATTTCTAAGCAAACAGCTGGAGGCAGGGCTTTCTCCTATAGAGCTCCATTTTTATGGAACGGTCTGCCTACCCATGTAAGAGACGCAAACTCGGTCTCAACCTTTAAGTCTTTACTGAAGACTCATCTCTTCAGTGGGTCATATGATTGAGTGTAGTCTGGCCCAGGAGTGGGAAGGTGAACGGAAAGGCACTGGAGCAACGAACCGCCTTTGCTGTCTCTGCCTGACCGGTTCCCCTCTTTCCACTGGGATTCTCTGCCTCTAACCCTATTACAGGGGCTGAGTCACTGGCTTACTGGGGCTCTTTCATACCGTCCCTGGGAGGGGTGCGTCACCTGAGTGGGTTGAGTCACTGATGTGATCTTCCTGTCTGGGTTGGCACCCCCCCCTTGGGTTGTGCCGTGGCGGAGATCTTTGTGGGCTATACTCGGCCTTGTCTCAGGATGCTAAGTTGGTGGTTGAAGATATCCCTGTAGTGGTGTGGGGGCTGTGCTTTGGCAAAGTGGGTGGGGTTATATCCTTCCTGTTTGGCCCTGTCCGGGGGTGTCCTCGGATGGGGCCATAGTGTCTCCTGACCCCTCCTGTCTCCAGTATTTATGCTGCAGTAGTTTATGTGTCGGGGGGCTAGGGTCAGTTTGTTATATCTGGAGTACTTCTCCTGTCCTATTCGGTGTCCTGTGTGAATTTCTCTCTAATTCTCTCTTTCTTTCTCTCTCTCGGAGGACCTGAGCCCTAGGACCATGCCTCAGGACTACCTGACATGATGACTCCTTGCTGTCCCCAGTCCACCTGGCCGTGCTGCTGCTCCAGTTTGAACTGTTCTGCCTTATTATTATTGGACCATGCTGTTCATTTATGAACATTTGAACATCTTGGCCATGTTCTGTTATAATCTCCACCCGGCACAGCCAGAAGAGGACTGGCCACCCCACATAGCCTGGTTCCTCTCTAGGTTTCTTCCTTGGTTTTGGCCTTTCTGGGGCGGCAGGGTAGCCTAGTGGTTAGAGCGTTGGACTAGTAACCGGAAGGTTACAAATCTGACAAGGTACAAATCTGCCGTTCTGCCCCTGAACAGGCAGTTAACCCATTGTTCCTAGGCCGTCATTGAAAATAAGAATTTGTTCTTAACTGACTTGCCTAGTAAAATTAAGGTAAAAAAAATACAAAAATTCTAGGGAGTTTTTCCTAACCACCGTGCTTCTACACCTGCATTGATGGCTGGTTGGCTGGGTTTCTGTACAGCACTTTGAGATATCAGCTGATGTACGAAGGGCTATATAAATACATTTGATTTGATTTGAGGATAGGAAAAGAGGAGGAGGAGTGGAGGAGAGGAAGAGAGGAGGAGAGGAGAAAAGAAGAAGAGGGTGAGAGCTATTGCTTAGGCGCCTGACTGTAGTGTGACAGCGGAGACTGCCACTGTGCTGGTGTGTGTGTGTGTGTGTGTGTGAGCTTCTCCCTGCTACAGTATCTAACCCTGCTGTAAATCAGTAGACCTCCTGCTGGGAGCAGCCCATTCACAGACCAGCCCGACACTATAACACAAAGACCACCATCAACCCCCATTAAAACACACAGCGCCCCATTCATCTCCAGTCACACCGCCATAACTCTCTCCCTCCATGGACCTAATGGTTGTGTGCGTGTGCGTGTGCGTGTGTGTGTGTGTGGGTGTGATGGGATGCGCCATAACTCTCCAACCATGGAGAGGTAATGGTTATGTACAAGGCTGTGCTCCACTCGGTCTTCCCCTTCACAGTGTCCTCCCTCCTAGAGGGAAATGACTGCTACATTGTGGATGTGAGGGGTAAGTGGCTTTTGGAGGATTGTAGAGCCAAAGCAAACATCTATTGGAGTTAGAAGAGACTATCCAGTGGTACTACTAATGCCTAGTGTAAATAGACCCAGTCAGTCCTCCAGTCCCATGGAGCAGCTCTTCTGGTGTCTGAGGCTGTGATACGTACCGGGAGCTATGATACATACCGGAGGCTGTGATACATACCGGGAGCTATGATACGTACCGGAGGCTGTGATACATACCGGGAGCTATGATACGTACCGGAGGCTGTGATACATACCGGGAGCTATGATACATACCGGAGGCTGTGATACATACCGGGAGCTATGATACGTACCGGAGGTTGTGATACATACCGGGAGCTATGATACATACCGGAGGCTGTGATACGTACCGGAGGCTGTGATACATACCGGGAGCTATGATACATACCGGAGGCTGTGATACATACCGGGAGCTATGATACGTACCGGAGGCTGTGATACATACCGGGAGCTATGATACATACCGGAGGCTGTGATACGTACCGGAGGCTGTGATACATACCGGGAGCTATGATACATACCGGAGGCTGTGATACATACCGGGAGCTATGATACGTACCGGAGGCTGTGATACATACCGGGAGCTATGATACATACCGGAGGCTGTGATACATACCGGGAGCTATGATACGTACCGGAGGCTGTGATACATACCGGGAGCTATGATACGTACCGGAGGCTGTGATACATACCGGGAGCTATGATACGTACCGGAGGCTGTGATACTATGATACCGGGAGCTATGATACGTACCCGGAGGCTGTGATACATACCGGGAGCTATGATACGTACCGGAGGCTGTGATACCTGGGAGCTATGATACGGGAGCTATGATACGTACCGGAGAATGTGATATGTACCGGGAACTATGATACGTACCGGAGGCTGTGATACGTACCGGGAGCTATGATACGTACCGGAGGCTGTGATACATACTGGGAGCTATGATACATACCGGAGGCTATGATACGTACCGGAGGCTGTGATACATACCGGGAGCTATGATACGTACCGGAGGCTGTGATACACACCGGGAGCTATGATACGTACCGGAGGCTGTGATACGTACCGGAGGCTGTGATACATACCGGGAGCTATGATACGTACCGGAGGCTGTGATACGTACCGGAGGCTGTGATACGTACCAGGAGCTATGATACGTACCGGAGGCTGTGATACGTACCGGGAGCTATGATACGTACCGGAGGCTGTGATACATACCGGGAGCTATGATACATACCGGAGGCTGTTGATACGTACCGGAGGTTGTGATACATACCGGAGGCTGTGATATGTACCGGAGGTTGTGATACATACCGGGAGCTATGATACGTACCGGAGGCTGTGATACGTACCGGGAACTATGATACGTACCGGAGGCTGTGATACGTACCGGGAGCTATGATACGTACCGGAGGCTGTGATACATACCGGGAGCTATGATAAGTACCGGAGGCTGTGATACATACCGGGAGCTATGATACATACCGGAGGCTGTGATACGTACCGGAGGCTGTGATACATACCGGGAGCTATGATACATACCGGAGGCTGTGATACGTACCGGAGGCTGTGATACATACCGGGAGCTATGATACGTACCGGAGGCTGTGATACGTACCAGGAGCTATGATACGTACCGGAGGCTGTGATACGTACCGGGAGCTATGATACATACCGGAGGCTGTGATACGTACCGGGAGCTATGATACGTACCGGAGGCTGTGATACATACCGGGAGCTATGATACGTACCGGAGGCTGTGATACATACCGGGAGCTATGATACATACCGGAGGCTATGATACGTACCGGGAGCTATGATACGTACCGGAGACTGTGATACGTACAGGAGTCTGTGATACATACCGGGAGCTATGATACATACCCGAGACTGTGATACGTACAGGAGACTGTGATACGTACCGGGAGCTATGATACGTACCGGATACTGTAATACGTACCGGAGGCTGTGATACATACCGGGAGCTATGATACATACCGGGAGCTATGATACATACCGGGAGCTATGATACGTACCGGGAGCTATGATACATACCAGAGGCTGTGATACGTACCGGAGGCTATGATATGTACCGGAGGCTGTGATACGTACCGGGAACTATGATACGTACCGGAGGCTGTGATACATACCGGGAGCTATGATACATACCAGAGGCTGTGATACGTACCGGGAGCTATGATACATACCGGGAGCTATGATACGTACCGGAGGCTGTGATACGTACCGGAGACTGTGATACATACCGGGAGCTATGATACGTACCGGAGGCTGTGATACGTACCGGGAGCTATGATACGTACTGGAAGCTGTGATACATACCGGGAGCTATGATACGTACCGGAGGCTGTGATACATACCGGGAGCTATGATACGTACCGGAGGCTGTGATACATACCGGGAGCTATGATACGTACCGGAGGCTGTGATACATACCGGGAGCTATGATACGTACCGGAGGCTGTGATACGTACCAGGAGCTATGATACGTACCGGAGGCTGTGATACGTACCGGGAACTATGATACGTACCGGAGGCTGTGATACTTACCGGGAGCTATGATACATACCGGAGGCTGTGATACATACCTGGAGCTATGATACATACCGGAGGCTGTGATACATACCGGGAGCTATGATACGTACCGGAGGCTGTGATACGCACCGGGAACTATGATACGTACCGGAGGCTGTGATACGTACCGGGAGCTATGATACATACCGGAGGCTGTGATACATACCGGGAGCTATGATACGTACCGGAGGCTGTGATACATACCGGGAGCTATGATATGTACCGGAGGCTGTGATACGTACCGGGAGCTATGATACGTACCGGAGGCTGTGATACGTACCGGGAACTATGATACGTACCGGAGGCTGTGATACGTACCGGGAGCTGTGATACGTACAGGAGGCTGTGATACGTACAGGAGTCTGTGATGTGTACAGGAGGCTGTGATATGTACAGGAGGTTGTAATACATACAGGAGGTTGTAATACATACAGGAGGCTGTAATACGTACAGGAGGCTGTAATACGTACAGGAGGCTGTAATACGTACAGGAGGCTGTAATACGTACAGGAGTCTGTGATACGTACAGGAGGCTGTAATACATACAGGAGGCTGTGATACGTACAGGAGGCTGTGATACGTACCGGGAGCTATGATACGTACCGGGAGCTATGATATGTACCGGAGTCTGTGATACGTACAGGAGGTTGTGATACGTACAGGAGGTTGTAATACACACAGGAGGCTGTAATACATACAGGAGGCTGTAATACATACAGGAGGCTGTAATACATACAGGAGGCTGTAATACGTACAGGAGGCTGTAATACGTACAGGAGGCTGTATGTATTGGGTCGCAAAGTTCCGGAAACTTTCCCAAAATTCAGGGCTTTTCCAGAAATCACGGTTGGGAAATTCCCAGAATCAGGAGGGAATAAGCAGGATATCCAGAATCCTCCTAACAGGATTTCTGAAACCCCAGGGAATTTGGGGAGGGTTACTGACATTTCCCAACACTGAGTCCCACAGACAGTAGCTAAGACAGCCTGCTCTAGCCTAATGCAGACTATGGACAAGGGCTTTACAGTGCATTTGCATATTCATGTTTGAATAATGATGCTACAATATTCTATTTAATTCTATACACGGTCCTGTATGGTAGAGCATGGCGCTTGAAACGGCAGGATAGTGAGTTTGATTCCTAGAGCCACACAAACATACAAATGAATGCATGGATGACTGTAAGTCGCTTTGGATAAATGTGTCTGCTAAATGGTATATATTATTATATGTACATTATATGTGCACAATTCTATATAGAACACTACAGATTACAGCTGCTTGTAGTAAGTAGATCTAGAAGGAAGGTGAGGTCTTCCCACCAGGACTAAGGACATGCCTCTGTTTGCTCTTCCCATATAACACTACAGTGACAGTACACATGGATAGACAACCTCAATAACTTCTCTCCCTCCCTACCTCTCTCCTACTCTGCCTATCATGACTTACTACTAAAACTACCTAGTTCTACCAAAACTCCCCCTGCCCTTTCCACCCCAACCCAGCAGCCAGAGCTCCAGCTAGCCACACCCACACACACATTAACACTTAGCTGGCTAAATCACACCCAGTGGAGAAATGAAAGCAGAACCATTAGCATGGACATGGGATTAGCTATGTTTGCATCATGGCTGAAGTGGAAAGTGATGCACTATAGAGTTAAGGTCACTGTCTGCCCCAACACAACACCCTCAGAGTTAAGATCACTGTCTGTCCACACAACAACCTCAGAGTTAAGGTCACTGTCTGTCCACACAACACCCTCAGAGTTAAGATCGCTGTCTGCCCTGACACAACACCCTCAGAGTTAAGGTCACTGTCTGTCCACACAACACCCTCAGAGTTAAGATCGCTGTCTGCCCTGACACAACACCCTCAGAGTTAAGATCACTGTCTGTCCACACAACACCCTCAGAGTTAAGATCACTGTCTGTCCACACAACAACCTCAGAGTTAAGGTCACTGTCTGTCCACACAACAACCTCAGAGTTAAGGTCACTGTCTGTCCACACAACAACCTCAGAGTTAAGGTCACTGTCTGTCCACACAACAACCTCAGAGTTAAGGTCACTGTCTGTCCACACAACACCCTCAGAGTTAAGGTCACTGTCTGTCCACACAACAACCTCAGAGTTAAGGTCACTGTCTGTCCACACAACAACCTCAGAGTTAAGGTCACTGTCTGCCCCAACACAACAACCTCAGAGTTAAGGTCACTGTCTGTCCACACAACACCCTCAGAGTTAAGGTCACTGTCTGTCCACACAACACCCTCAGAGTTAAGGTCACTGTCTGTCCACACAACAACCTCAGAGTTAAGGTCACTGTCTGTCCACACAACACCCTCAGAGTTAAGGTCACTGTCTGCCCCAACACAACACCCTCAGAGTTAAGGTCACTGTCTGTCCACACACAACAACCTCAGAGTTAAGGTCACTGTCTGTCCACACAACAACCTCAGAGTTAAGGTCACTGTCTGTCCACACAACACCCTCAGAGTTAAGGTCACTGTCTGTCCACACAACACCCTCAGAGTTAAGGTCACTGTCTGCCCCAACACAACAACCTCAGAGTTAAGGTCACTGTCTGTCCACACAACACCCTCAGAGTTAAGGTCACTGTCTGCCCCAACACAACAACCTCAGAGTTAAGGTCACTGTCTGCCCCAACACAACAACCTCAGAGTTAAGGTCACTGTCTGCCCCAACACAACAACCTCAGAGTTAAGGTCACTGTCTGTCCACACAACACCCTCAGAGTTAAGATCACTGTCTTTCCACACAACAACCTCAGAGTTAAGGTCACTGTCTGCACCAACACAACACCCTCAGAGTTAAGGTCACTGTCTGCACCAACACAACACCCTCAGAGTTAAGGTCACTGTCTGTCCACACAACACCCTCAGAGTTAAGGTCACTGTCTGTCCACACAACACCCTCAGAGTTAAGGTCACTGTCTTTCCACACAACAACCTCAGAGTTAAGGTCACTGTCTGCACCAACACAACACCCTCAGAGTTAAGGTCACTGTCTGCACCAACACAACACCCTCAGAGTTAAGGTCACTGTCTGCACCAACACAACACCCTCAGAGTTAAGGTCACTGTCTGTCCACACAACACCCTCAGAGTTAAGGTCACTGTCTGCCCCAACACAACACCCTCAGAGTTAAGGTCACTGTCTGTCCACACAACACCCTCAAAGTTAAGGTCACTGTCTGTCCACACAACACCCTCAGAGTTAAGGTCACTGTCTGCCCCAACACAACACCCTCAGAGTTAAGGTCACTGTCTGTCCCACAACACAACAGAGTTAAGGTCACTGTCTGTCCGTTTGTCAAACCCTCAGAGTTAAGGTCACTGTCTGTCCACACAACACCCTCAGAGTTAAGGTCACTGTCTTTTTAATGAAACAAATGAGAGTTAAGGAAAATACTGAGACAAACACAAAACCTCAGAGTTAAGGTCACTGTCTGTCCAAACACCCTCATCTGGTGAAACTACACAGAGAAGGAACAATCACCCAACACAACACACTCAGAGTTAAGGTCACAGTCTGTCTACACAACATAGAGGTTCCCCATCAGAGACACTGTCAAGAATCACAGAGTTGACTGATTGAGAACAGTTAAGGTCACTGTCAGCCACAAACCTCAAAGGTCACTGTCTAAACACACCTCAGAGTTAATCAACCAACAATCCCAATGCCTACTGTCCAAAAAACCTCAATCAGGACAACACAGACACATAACATAAAACCTTATTGTCACAGCTTCTCCTTTTAAAGGAACAGCTACAGTAGTATATTCCAAGTTTTGTGAGCCTGACCAACTAATTAACTAAAACACAAAATACTAAGACCAAGGCGTGACACAACACCCTCAGACAAGTTAAGGTCACTGTCTGACCTCCACAACACCCCTCAGAGTTAAGGTCACTGTCTGCCCTGACACAACACTCTCACGAGTTACCACTGGTGTCACTGTCTGCCCTGCTATACACCAAGTCACTGGCTCAGAGTTAATGGTCTCCTATCATTGCTATGCACACAACAACCTTTCAGATGACCAGGTCATCTCTGCATGTCTGGCAGACATATCAGTGTGGACACGGATCACCACCTCAAGCTCAGAGCTCTTTAAGGACTGTCTGCCCTGACATCAACAACTCCAGTGTCCTTAAGCGTCTAAGAACTGTCGTGATCCCCAACACAACAACATCATGGCGGTGGGTCAGGTTCATGCTCTACAACACAACACCCCCTCAGCCAGGAGCGGCGATAAGGCACTTGTCATCTCCCGTCTGGATTACTGCAACTCGCTGTTGGCTGGGCTCCCTGCCTGTGCCACAAACACAACTCAAAGACACTGGTGTTATTAAGTTCTCTCACGTCACCCCGCTTCTCTCTTTTAAAGGAACAGCTACAGCTGTAGTATATTCCAAGTTTTGTGAGATGGCGATGGATGGCGTGCTTTGCGAGAACTGTTCGCTGCTCTGGCATGGTGAAGAAGTCAAAACAAGGGTCTGGAAACTTGGCTTAATGAGGACAGTGTCAATTCATTAGAAGGCCTTCAAGGAATACCTAGGATGGAGCCAGTTTAGGCCCCCTTAATGACTTAGATGCACTATTGTAAAGTGGCTGCTCCACTGGATGTCAAAGGTGAATTCACCAATTTTAACTACACCATCCATTCTAAATGACTTAAATGTAAATGTAAATGTAGCTCACTGCCTCTGTGTGTGTTTAAAGTGTGTGTGCCTAAAATGACTATGGGTAAAGTGTATGTGTGTGTAAAACATGTGTATAGTGTGTGTGTGTGTGTATCCTCTCCACACATATTGAGCAGCTGGGTGGAGAGAGGAGGAAAGAGGAGACAGGAGAGAAGAGAAGGAGAGAGGAGGAAAGAGAAGGAGAGAGGAGACAGGAGAGAAGAGGAGGAAAGGTAATGAGAGAGGAGGAGAGAGGAGAAAAGAGGAGGAAAGAGAAGGAAAGAGGAGGAAAGAGAAGGAAAGAGAAAGACAGAGGAGGAGACAGGAAGAAAGAGGAGGAAAGATAAGGAGAGAGAAGGAGACAGGAGAGAAGAGGAGGAAAGATAAGGAGAGAGGAGGAAAGAGAATGAGAGAGAAGGAGAGAAGATGAAATAGAAGGAGAGGATAAGGGAGGGGGAGACAGGAGGAAAATAGGAAGGAGGAGAGAGGAGGAAAGAGAAGAGAAGGAGATAAGAGAGGGGAGACAGGAGGAAAGAGTAGGAGAGAGAAGGAGAGAGGAGGAAAGAGAAGGAGAGGAGAAAAGATAAGGAGAGAGGGGGAGACAGGAGGAAAGAGTAGGAGAGAGAAGGAGAGAGGAGGAAAGAGAAGGAAAGAGGAGAAAAGATAAGGAGAGAGGGGGAGACAGGAGGAAAGAGTAGGACAGAGAAGGAGAGGAGGAAAGAGAGGAGGGAGAAAGAAAGAGAGGAGAGAGGAAAGAGAGGAAAGATAAGGAGATAAGGAGGGGGAGACAGGAGGAAAGAGTAGGACAGAGAAGGAAAGAGAAGAGAAGAAAAGATAAGGAGAGGGGGAGACAGGAGGAGAGTAGGAGGAAAGAGAGAGGAGGAAAGAGAAGGGAGAGGAGAAAAGATAAAGATAAGGGGGAGAGAGGGGTAGACAGGAGGAAAGAGTAGGACAGAGGAGAAGAGAGAGAAAAGAAAAGATAAGGAGAAAGAGGGGTAAGGAGAGAGGGGGAGACAGGAGGAAAGAGTAGGACAGAGACAGGAGGAAAGAGATGAGAGACAAGGATAGAGGAGGAAAGAGAAGGAGAGATGAGAAAAGATATGGAGGGGAAGACAGGAGGAAAGAGTAGGAGAGAGAAGGAGAGAGGAGGAAAGAGAAGGAGAGAGGAGGAAGAAAGAGGAAGTAGCCCTCTAAACTCAGATACCACCCGGGTTCTTTCTCCATCCAGCCCAGCCTAGGTCCAGGGGTTTATGGGTAGGCTGCTGTTAGAGGATCCGTCTGCTGTGTTCTACTGCTTCTGCTCTGTAAACTACTAGAGTACGGTCACTGTGAAGCAATGATCTAAGGAGAAGCTACTAGTCTCACGTTCACTGTGGAGCTACGTTCTGCCTGGAAAATACATTGGAAATGCGTTGGTTTCTACGCTTCATCAGATACAGATGAAGTGCAAGGACAAGGACAGGGAAAGATGCTGAGGTACATAATGGATGTTATAGGACTTCTCATTTCCATAACCATGAGAGGAGTGTGCTGAGTCGATGGAGGGAAGGATCCACCCCTTAGCCTCTAGTGGGGTGTCTCTCTCTCTGCCCCCTCTGGGCCTCGTTTAGCTGCCAGAGCCCTCCCTCCCTCCATCCACATAGGAGTAAACAACAGAGCAAGATTGGGCTTGGCGTTGGTCTCCCCCAGGACCCTGAGCGAGCTGGCAGAGAGACGTCTGTTTAGCATCTGTCAGAAAAAGACAC